>NC_091671.1:5049000-5353000 GCF_042453785.1 Malus domestica | reverse complement strand
TTTCATTTGCAAATGCATTTTGTGGACCAAAACTTACCTGTGAACCTTGTACTCAGGGTAAAGTTCAGCAACCTTTGCCACAAAGTCACCATAACGTGATATAGCTTCCACACACAAGTGCCTACCGGTCGCTGATTTGTTCTCATACACTAAAATGTGTGCGAGAGCTACATCTTTAAAATGCACAGATCCCATAAAAAAGTCCTCATATGTTTCAGTGCAACCTGCAGCAAAGATCGAGCAACTCAAAACTATATATATGTTGTTTCCACTTTCTAGGGCCTCATCCTTTTTCTCATTCCTCTCCAAAACAAACTTTATCGAAAATCCTTAGAACTTAAAGAAACATGTGCTAAAAAAAGAGGTGAAGAGGAGTTCCTTTATGATTACACATACGCATGCTCACACAATCTAACTTCTCAAGCTTACGGACTAACCGGCAAAACAATTAGCAATCTCGACTGTTATGAAAGAAGAAATCTTCCAAGTGCTGAGGTACCAAACTCAATCTTTCCTTAGCAAAAATTGTTGATTATTGACTCAAACATGTAGTCAAAGTCCAAATCTTTGGGCTACTTTGTGGTAATGGGAGGCAAACAACATTTGTGCCTAATTTGTGCCTAATTTGTGCCTAACTCTTTTGACTTGATGGTAGGCCTTTGGCCATTGATGTCTTTGAGAAGCTTTTCTTTGGCTATAAAAGGAGAGCAAGGTGCAGCTCATAAGTATGGAGTAGAGACAAGAGGAGAACAAGGAAGAGAGAAAAATAGCAAGAAGCCATTCGGCATAGAGAAAAATTTTCTCAAATTGTCTTGCTTTGTATTTTTTGGTTTTCTCTTCCTATTGTAAGTGTGAGAGCTTGGGTTATTTGGGTCTTTGGGAAATTGAGTGATAAACACTATTGTATGTTCTCATTGATTATAGTGGAATACTCCGTCGTCTCCAAACTGGATGTAGGCATTGCCGAACCAGTATAAATCTTGGTGTTCTTGTTGATGTTGGTTTTTGTTTCTGTTCTGTTTTACTATTCACTTACAGTCGAATGCCGCTTCCGCACAACAAAAATGTCTTAAGAGAAAGAAAATACCTCATTTTTACCTCATTTTTAGTTCATCAACCAACCACAGCATCATACATAATAAATGGGAAATGTTCTCTTGCCATTGAGATGATATGTCATCGTACAAACTGTCAATCAAAGATCAACTTTCGTCTAAATTTATGATTCAAGTGCAAATTTCGCAACATTACATGGCATACTATCAGGCAAGAGAACAATAACCGCTAGTGGATTATTCAAACAATTTAAGAGTGCAGTGCTAGAGGATAAATAAAGTCAATAATCTACTTCTAGGTGCAGTCGTAGAGGATTTTCTAATACAAATTTGCAGAGAAAAGTACCCTCAAGAATGCGAAGGAGCAATAACATGCTAGAATTGAGCCTGGGCGAGATAACAGGGCCCATCACCGCGCCCGGATTCACCACAACGACATCCAGCCCCTTCTCCTTGGCAAATTCCCACGCAGCTTTCTCCGCCAGCGTTTTCGATAATGGATACCACAACTAGCCAAACACCAAACACAATCAGCATTACAGTCCCCAATTGTGAAAACTTCAAGTAGTTAAAAATGAAGAATTAATAATCAAAAGATGAAAGATACAGTAAAAGCAGGGGAAACGTGCACCGAAAGTAACATACTTTCAATAAGAAAATTGAATGCGGACATTAAACAGGGCGTTGGAGTAACTCACTCCCTTCTGCTTGCAGTAGTCAATGTCTGTCCAGCAATCCTCGCCCTTGACCTTATCGGACGGCCAGCTTGGGCTGGGAGTGATGGCGCATGAGGATGACGTCAGCACCACACGGCTGATCCCAGCCTTCTTCGCTGCCGTCAGAACATTAAGCGTTCCTTTGATCGCCGGGTCCAGGAGCTCCTTCTGCAGAATAAACAAAAAAAAGCACCACGTTTTCAAATTTACGCATAATTTCGCATAATTAATCAGATATAATCAAAATTAGAAGGAATTTGATACTGTTTTATGGCGGGAACCTCGGGGTCGTGGACTGTATCGATGATGCAGGGAGAAGCGAGGTGGAAGACCCCGGAGCAACCATTGACGGCGGCGAGTATGGAGTTGTAGTCGAGGAGGTCGATCTGGAAGAGACGGAGGCGCGACTCTGCCCCCTCTACTAACGCTTCTAGATGCTTCGTCTCGCCATCGTCCTCTGCAACAAACAAAACAACGGCGTTATTAATTTTGAACTGAACGCGAATGGAATGAATGGAACTGTGGCGGTTGTGTAGATAAGGGGAAAAGCAAGGGTGAAGTTACTGAGATCCTTGACGGTGGCGTGGACGGTGTAATCACGGTGGAGGAGGAGACGGACGAGCCAGGATCCGATGCAGCCGCTTCCACCGGTAACGCATACGACCTCACCCTGCTTCGACATCCTCCCTCCCTGCAGGTTGCAGTGTCCCTTTGCTTTCAGCGGTCGAGTGCTCCTCAGTTACTTCAGCTGATTGCATGCACAAAATCTAAATGGAATTTACAAATAAAAAGATAATGTACATCGAAAATTGAGTGTATAACGTACACACAATATCTCGAGTTAAAACGCTTGACTTCTCTTTAATATTTATACCTAATTTTTTATATTAGTAATATCACTTGTAATAAATAAATAAATAAATATCGTAAATAACTTGGATTTATCAAAATTATTGCAGAAAACTCTAATGAGCCACAATTTGTTGAAGAGAATTCTTATTAGCACTCCAAAAATCTTATTTTACACTCCAAATTTTCTATATTACGAATGAAAAATATACTTGTGAAGAGTGTAAAATGAGATTTTGAAAGTGCCAATAACATTTTCTTTTGTTGAAAAATATTAATATCTTTTGTATATGTCCCTTGTTAAAAGGAAAACTAATAAAAATGGTTAGAAAACTTTGAGTTTTAACGATAATGACAAAATAAATAGTAAAGTGAATAGTACCAAAATTGACTTTTTAGTGTAAAAATGTGATTTTTCGTTAAAATGAACAGTACAGAGAGCTTTTCGTTAAACTTTCCTTATTTAATTTTAGTGAATCACTGCATAGAACTTAGTAACCGCAGATGTTTTCTTGACATACATACATACATACATACATATATATAGTACTGTCTAGCTTACCTTAATTAACAACTCATTCAACGTAGTGGGATTTTGGAATTAATACAGTTAAATTTTGATCGTCGTCGTTTCTTGAGGAGGGAACTAGCGCCGCACCAAACAGCTTGGAGGTTTATTTGACCTAGGCCTCTGCACTATTATCTGCAATTTGGAATACAAATAATTATAATTATTTTTCATATACTTTTCACCTTAAATTAATTGTATTTGTACATATCCAAAACGAAGTAAATAATCAAAACACTGCAACTCACCAAGATTAAACGTCATTAGCACAAATCTTGACGTTTGGGATGTGAGAAATCTTGGGCCACTCCTCTCCACTGCTTTCTTTGCAACGTTTGGCAAGTGTTGGACAGTAAAAAATGGAAAGATTCTTGAGTGGCATTTTGCAGAGGAAGTCTGGCAGCGTTTCTAGCTCAGAGCACATAGTTATGTCTAAGGAAGAAAGACATGGCATGATAGTAATTCCAGAATCTCCTTTGTTCCACCCTTTCACGCCTCCCCAGTCCTTCCAAGACAACATGTTGTAAAAGTGGAGTCGCTTCAATTTTGGGAATAATATTGACAAGGATGATTTGAATGAAGATGTTTGATCATCTTCTACTCCCAAAAACTCACCACCAATCTTTCTTACACCCGACATTGCCCCGAGGTGGAGTCCTTCAAGGAACGGCAATTTCCCAAGAGGAGGCAAAATTTCACAAACACAATTATCCTCCAGAGTAAGGAATCGCAACTTTTTTAAAGACATCAACCAATTCGGCCAGGTCGAGCCAAAATACCCATAAATCTCTAAAGATTCCAGATCATCGTGTGGTCTTAAGACATCCATATTTCGTCCACTGCTCTCTCCGGCCTTGTCACGCACTTCACCAAAATCAAGTTGGAGATGAAAAAGTTGCTTGTTGTCCCGCAGTTGTGCTTCACTCCCATCTTTCACCTTCCCCAAAATTCTTATTTGGAGACTGCCGTGGAGCTGGTTCACGGTTCCCAAATCCCCAACTTGAAATGCTTCGTCATTGTCAACAGAAAAAAGAGGACAAACGTCTAGTGTTTGCAAACTTGTTAATCTCCCTATCCCTTTTGGCAAGTACTTCAGTGAGTCACTCTCCCCAACGTAAAGATGCCTTAAGCTAATCAACTTTCCCATGTTATCAGGCAATTTATGTAGCGATTTCCATCTTCGAAGGTCCAAGGTATACAAGTTATATAAACCACAAATGGTGTCTGGTAACTTCTCCAACTTTATACTCCTAGACAAATCAATATGCCTCAAATGTACCAATTCACCAATCTCTTTTGGGAGTTCTTTGATGGAATTTCCAGACAACCTTATCGTCCTAAGACATTTAACTTGTAAAATAAAACTAGCATATACCGTAGCAACACTTGAGTGAGTTGTTGTGAGCGTACGTAGATTTTTGCAATTCCGAGAAGTGATAGAAAGTAAAGCTTGATCATCAACCACAGATGTTAAGGTCAGATGGCGAAGATTACTGCCCAATACCTCTATTTTACGGTTTGCAACCTCTGCCTCGGTACTCAAGCATTCCTTCTTGGTGATAAATTGCACGAAGTCATGTACAATGTCATGCATTTTGCAACCTATTATCGCACCAGTGTCGTAATGTTTCTTAAAATCTTGAAAAAAAGACCGAGCAACTAAATTATCAAAAACAGCTTGACCAGTTTTTCCTTTATCTTTATTCTCTCTAGAATTAAGATAATCTTGTGCCATCCAAAGATTAATCAACTCATCTCTACTAAACTCATAATCTTTTGGAAAAATAGCACAATATAAAAGGCAACATTTGTTTCTCGGGGCCAAATCATAATAACTTAGAAATAATGGCTGGAAAACTTCTTGCTCCACTTCTTCCCAATCCCATATTTTACTATTCAGAACCTTCAACCATTCACTCCTTGTCCTCTTATCTCGCATCATACTACCTAAAGTCTTTGCAACAAGTGGCAAACCCTTACACTTTCTTACAATCTCCCTACTGATTTCTCCAAACACCTCAAACTCGCCTATTTCTCTATTAGAAAATGCCATGTGATTGAAGATTGACAAACAATTTTGTTCGCTCAACTCTGCAAGATTGATCATGTGAGAGGTTGCTTCCATCATACTAGCAACATTTTCTTTTCTGGTGGTTACTAGTATTCTACTGCCCTCAGCCCCATTTTGCATCAATGGAACCTTTAATTGATACCACTTTTTACGGTCTTCAGTCCACACATCATCCAACACAAGAAGAAACTTTACCCCTTTAATGGATCGAGACATAGATTCTAAGACATGATCCAACCCAGTTGAACTTGAGGTGGCATCACCACTAATCTCTTTGGCAATCTTTGTCTCATCGAAAGGCTCTGACACACAAACCCATATTCTCTTTTGAAAATGAGCTTTAACATTGGCATCATTATAGACTAACTGAGCCAAAGTTGTCTTTCCCATACCTCCCATCCCTACAATAGGGATGATGAGGAGCCCCCTCCCTTCTTCACTACCATCACTCACCAACTTCCTTATCAAACTATCCTTTTCCTTTTCTCGACCAAATATCTCAGACATATCGACAAAAGACGAAGTTTGCTGTTTTTGAATGACTATTTCAGTGAGTTGAAAATTATACATTTTTCTTTGCTTATAAATCCCAACTAACTGCTCATTTAGATCCTTTATCTTGAGAGCAATTTCACGACGAATAATAACCTTGCCGACTTGGCCAAGACAAAAACAACGAGCGAAGATAGCAAAACTTACCTTCCTCTGATGAGTAATATGAGTTGTGCCTTCTCCTTCTTGTTTCTCAACTTCTTGTCTCAGAACGTCAGTGTTCCACTCATCCAGCACGTCCACCATCTGGTACGATATTTCCTTCAGGTTATCCAGCCAGTTTTGCACGTTTGCCTCCTTCATTTGCCTTTGCTCTGCATCCTCAAGCATAGATTCAATAGCTTTCAGGTTGCCAGTGAACTCTTCAACTTCTTTCTTAACATTTAGAATGAGTGTCAGCTCGTCCTCTACGTACTCATAAGTTGTTGTAGCCAACTTCTCTAGTAGCATGGAAACGAGGGCGTCAGCCATTTTCAGGGTTACAAACTTAGAAATCGGTTGAGAGTGGAGAAGAAGAAGAAGAAGAAGAAGAAGAAGAAGAAGAAGAAGTCAGCTGCGTAGGAATGTATACATGAAGAGGAAACTAATGCAGGATGGTTGTGCTATAGCTTTTCTTCTTTGCTAGTTTATATAGACAGTGGACACCTTTGTTTTCCCGTTTGCTTTCTTAATGCAAGATTCTTTGCTCTTAATACCAAAAAGATTTTCCTTGATGCTGCTGTTTGCTCTCCTTGGATGAAAGGAACAACAAATTTCAGGGGTGAATATATACTGGCAGTGTCGGCAAGTAGTCTAAATTTGTTTTTTAGAACGTAAACCTTATGAAGAAATTGGAGTTCAACCATAAAACCAATTGACAATATGGGGAAGTAGCCCAACTTACTTTTAAGTCTATGCATAGTTTCTCCTATCAATGTGAGATTCATTCTCAACATCTTTTCAACATCTCATATAAACAAATTAACATGATGGCTTATGAATCAATCCTCGATAAGAAGCAAGCATTAGGTCACGGGTATTTGGCATTCGTGCCACTGTTCTCTTTGGCAATTTTTTTTTTTTTTAAATTTATATTTGATTTCTAGCTACGAATGTTCTTTAATTGAGACTTACTGGTTTTCTGGTTTTGATATCCAAAATCATTTGTCTATTTAATTATTACGATGAAATTTCATTGTTTCTTATAGAACAAAATGTTCCTCAATTTCAAGGTTTCTTGCAAAAATTCAATTTAATCCGCAACCATTTGCTTATTTAATTATCACGATGAAATTCAATCCGAACCGTCTATGGTGACTTGTTAAGATTCTTTGATTTTATAAAGCAAGATTCTTTGATTTACCAAGATTTTACCTTGATGCTGCAGTTTACTGTGTGGAGAGAAAGGATTAACGAAAACTTTAGGAGTGAATCTGAATGCCTATCCAGCAAGCAAGCTCATTTCTTTAGAGCAGCGTAAACCTTCTTCTCAAAATCCGAATATCTTTCATGAGTTGAGACTTCCTGCCGGGAATTAATCCTTTCGTTTGGGTGTTTGTTTGTTGAATTACAAATCTAAATCAATGATCATACCGCTAAAAATACGGTGTAGATTCTCAAAAAATCTCAACTGTAGTCGAGAGAATGCATAACACAAAATCATTGGATTTGTATGTTCGCTAGAACATCCCTTCATAAATGATTTTGGATAAATAACCATAACAAGGGCTGAAGTTGAACCTAAGCAAAAACATTCGTATCACTGCAGGGCACTTCTGCTGAATTGTCATATTTTTAGTGTCTGCAAAACTGGTGCAGCACAGGCAAAGCGCTCAAACTCAATCATGTCTATCCAAAAACTTCTCTATCAGCACTGAAAATGCAGCAAAGCCGGCACAACCAACGCAGGCCGCTTGCAGACCAGCTACAACAGGACAACATAAAGAGGTGTAAGGGTCTATTCTTAACATGCACGAAAACAAATTATGCAGATAGCAAGCTACTATGATGAGAATAACACCAAGAAGGCCGGTACTAGTCCGGTTTATTCATTCTTTCGCCCATGTTATATCACATATCTTTGAGGGCAAGGGAGTGTTCCATCAGTGGAAATTACCAACATTCTACACAAGTAGAGTCAAGGACTCTGGATTCCTGTTTTGACATCGTATGAGAAATAAAACCAGAATCTGTGGCTGAATTCAGTTCATTATAAAGGTATATGCAACCTCTTAATATTTGAATTATCCTTATTTGTTAATAAATACAACAAAGATGACAATCCGGTTTAGGTTTCAATGCATTCAATGGAATATTTTCCCTTAGAAGACAATTCCTGTATCTAAGTCCGGTTAAGGCACTATAAACCATAGTTCTCCTTAAGTATGTGATTTTCTTCGATTTCGGGTTCGAGACTTGAGAGCAGTCTCTCCATAAATGGGGGTAAGGCTAGCCGACATTCACCTCTCCCAGACCCTGCGTAAAGCGGGAGCCTTGTGCACTGGGTACGACCTTTTTTTCGGCAAAGGTCGTATATCCTAAAATGCAGTCTATCTGGTTAGGGCATAAATTTAACATGTAGAACTCATTACGTACAAGAGAACAGGAGAATCATGCAAACCATAAATCTTGTTACAACATCTATGTAATTCACAACCCTTATTATCAAGAAGCTAATCCGAATTATATTGCAGTTACGCCTCAATTCCATCTTCAAGTTACTATATGGAAAGCCCTAACATCATCAGTCAAAGAATTCGAACATAAAGCATTCAGTTCTTGTAGTGAATAAGAATTCATCCAACAAATTAAATATCCAACAAATACTGTTGAAAATCATAACATTCATGCTAGGGCATCATCCTAGCCCTAGAAAAGAGTTTAGTTATTCATAGAGCACGAAAACATAATGAAAAGTCTAGAAAACATGGAAAACTTATAAACGATGTAGAAGGATAGAACGATGGCTGATGGCCGCTGCTTCTCCTCTTCAAACTTTGCAGAAAATCTCTCTCCAAAACGTCCCTCCGACTTCCTACAACCTATATTGGTCAAAATCCTATCGGTCTTGTGCAATCTTTTCCTCATTTGTATTGCATGACTGATGATGTGGCGAGTAAACTTCCCAAGTAACTTACTTCAGACCCTATTGAAATAGGATTAAAGTCATCTGTACAAGCTCTCTTGGGCAATGGGCTTCAAGTGAATTATCACCCGTAAAATTTCTTTGAAAGCTAACTTCAATATCTTTGCAATGGTATAAGGCTCAATAGCTGGTTCCTTCTGAAGTACAGTTTATTCGGTCAAGTTGGCTATTCTGCGCAGACAGTGTCTGCTTCCAGGAAGCAAAACTCGTTTCAATTGCAAAATCCCTCCATTTTCTTGTTTCTTCATCTTTACTCCTCGAACCAAAGAACACAAAACTAAGTAAAAGAGAACTGAATTCACTTAAAACAATCACAATAATCCAAATAAAAAGGAAATAAAATGTATGGAATAATTGTTATATCACGTAGCATTCCAGTCCAACAATGCACTGATATGTTTAAGTTTTTCTTCACGTGACAATATATTACTGGACCAGAACGCCATAATGGCAATGAACTCGTTTCATATAAATTGCTCTCCTACCTAGAAGAAGGAAAATTTAAAGGAGTTGAAACAACCATTCATGTTACACGTACTCAGCTACTAGTACAAGTCATACCTTGATCCCTGATAAGTTTCATATTCCTGCAGTTTCATTTATGAAATAAATCCCTTGCTCTTTAGGCTCTCAACAGCATCCTTGATAATTTGATCCATGGGAATGAATTCTAAACCCAAGTTCATTAGCTTCTTCGCACCGTTCTTTCCCTCGGCAGCAAGCTCGGTTGGGTGTCCTTTGGCAAACTACACAAAAGTAAACATATTAGCTCGAGCATTTTCAAAATCAGACACACACCACCTAAAAAAATTGTAAAATTCCGCCAAGGCAAGCAAGAATGCACCAAAAGGTTGAAAAACGTGGAAATCAACATTTGGAAGGGATTTTAAATAGACCAAAGAAAGATGACGTATGCACATCTATACCCGCATGAACACTCTTTTATAGGAAAAATCAGATTTCAATTCGCTAATTTGGTCTCAAATATCAAACACGTGATGGGAGGAAAAAAAGAAAGAAAAAATCATCATCCTCCAGCTGTAGAAGAGTTCAGTGTATCTAAGAAACCTCGGTTCAAAATCAAGACATACTATATTTTTAAGTTGCGCTTCTGCCAAGAGATGAGACATTCACTTATCAGGAAACCAAACAGCGAAAACATAAGATATGCACACCATTTCATTTGCAAATGCATTTTGCAGACCAAAATTTACCTGGGAACCTTGTACTCAGGGAAAAGTTCAGCAACCTTTAGCACAAAGGCACCATAATGTGATATAGCTCCAGCACATAAGTGCCTACCGGTTGATGATTTTGTTCTCATACACTAAAATGTGTGCGAGAGCTACATCTTTAAAATGAACGGATCCCACAAGGAAGTCCTCATAAGTTTCAGTGCAGCCTGCAGCAAAGATTGAACATCTCAAATCTTACTTTATACATGTTGTTTCTAGGGCCTCTTCCTTTTTCTCAGTCCTCTCCAAAAGAGAGGAACCCAAACAAACTTTATCGAGATTGCTTAGAACTTAAAGAAACGTGTGCTAGAAAAACAGATGTAGAAGAGTTCCTTTATGATCACACATATGCATCTAATTTCTAGTTCATCAACCAACCACAGCCTCATTGGTTACCTTAGTTTTAGGCTTTCAGCAACATAATATATGAAATGGAATTGGATAAAGTCAACAATCTACTTCTAGGTGCAGTCCCAGAGGATATTCTAATACAAATTTGCAGAGAAAAGTACCCTCAAGAAGGCGAACGAGCATCAACATGCTAGCATTGAACCTGGCCGAGATAACAGGGCCCATCACCGTGCCTGGATTCACCACAACCACATCCAGCCCCCTCTCCTTGGCAAATTCCCACGCTGCTTTCTCTGCCAGCGTTTTCGGTAATGGATTCCACACCTAGCCAAACACCAAACACAATCAGCATTACAGGTCCCCATTTGTGAAAACTTCAATTAGTTAAAAACGAAGACTTAATAATCAAAGATGAAAAATTCAATACAAACAGGGGAAACTCGCACCGAAAGTTACAAACTTTCAATAAGAAAATAGAATGCGGACATTAAACAGACAATAAACCGCGGTTTTTCAAAACACAATTAGGCATTGGAGTAACTCACTCCCTTCTGCTTGCAGTAGTCAATGTCTGTCCAGCAATCCTCGCCCTTGACCTTATCAGACGGCCAGCTTGGGCTGGGAGTGATGGCGGAGATGGATGACGTCAGCACCACACGGCTGACCCCAGCGCGCTTCGCCGCCGTCAGAACATTGAGCGTTCCTTTGATCGCCGGGTCCAGAAGCTCCTTCTGCAGATTAAACAAAAAAATGACCACGTTTTCAAAATGACGCATAATTAATCAAATATAATCAAAATTAGAAGGAATTTGATAATGTGTACTGGCGCGAACCTCGGCGTCGTGGACTTGATCGACGATGCAGGGAGAGGCGAGGTGGAAGACGCCGGAGCAGCCACTGACGGCGGCGAGTATCGAGTTGTAGTCGAGGAGGTCGATCTGGAAGAGACGGAGGCGCGACTCTGCTCCCTCTACTAACGCTTCTAGATGCTTCGTCTCGCCCTCGTCCTCTGCAACACAGAAAATGACGGCGCTTATTCAATTTAGAGTGAAAGCGAATGGAATTGGAATGAAATGAATGGCATTGTGGCAGTTGTGTAGATAAAGTGAAAAGCAGGGGGAAAGTTACCGAGATCCTTGACGGTGGCGTGGACGGTGTAATCACGGTGGAGGAGGAGACGGAGGAGCCAGGATCCAATGCAGCCGCTTCCACCGGTAACGCATACGACCTCACCCTGCTTCGACATCCTCCATGCAGTCTCCCTTTCCTTTTCAGCCGTCGAGTGCTCTTCAGTTACTTCAGCTGATTGTTGAATTGGGCCGAAAACAATTAACAGTCATGATACTCAACGTTTGGGATTTCAAAAATCTTGGGCCACCGTCCTTCTTTGCAACGTGCGGCAAGTTGCGAACACGAAACAATGCTAAGATTCTGCAGTGGTGTTTTCCATAGGAAGTCTGGCAGTGTTTCTAACCTAGAGCAATGATATATTTCTAAGGAAGAAAGACATGGCATGATTGTAATTCCAGAATTCACGTTCCACCCTTTCACGCCTTCCCAGTCCTTCCAAGACTCAAGTCCCCAAAATTGGAGCCGCTTCAATTTTGGGAATAATATTGGTGAGGATGATTTGAATGAAGAGGATGTTTGATCATCGTCTCCTACTCCCAAAAACTCGCCACCAACCTTTTTTACACGCAACATCCCCCCTACGGAGAGTTTTTCAAGGAAGGGCAATTTCCCAAGAGCAGGCAAAACTTGACAACCCTCATTCTTCGACAGATCAAGGAATCGCAACTTGTTTAAAGACCTCAGCCAATTCGGGAAGGTCGAGCCAAAATACACATCGTTGTAATTCCAATCAATCCTTAAAGATTCCAGATCATCGTGCGGTCGAAAGACAGTCATTATTCGTTCACTGCAGTCTCCAGCCTCGTAGACCACTTTTCCAAAATCAAGGTCGAGACGAAAAAGTTGCTTGTTGCCCCTCAATTGTGCTTCACTCCCATCTTTCACCTTCCCCAAAATTCTTATACTGAGACTGCCCTGGAGCTGGTTCAAGTTTCCCAAATCCCCAACTTGAAATGCTTCGTCGTTGTCGACAGAAAACAGAGGACAGACGTCTAGTGTCTGCAAACTTGTTAATCTCCCTATCCCTTTTGGCAAGTACTCCAATGAGCTGCACCTCCCAACGTAAAGATGTTTTAAGCTAATCAACTTTCCCATGTTATCAGGCAATTTTTTAAGTGCATAGCATCCCCGCAGGTCCAAGGTATACAGATTGTATAAACCACAAATGGTGTCTGATAATTTCTTCAAATTTCTACTCTCAGACAAATCAATATGTCTCAAATGTACCAATTCACCAATCTCTTCTGGGAGTTCTTCGATGGATGTATAAGACAAACACAACTTTATCGTCCTAAGACTTTTCAATTTTGAAATAAATCTACCGTACACCGTATCAACCCTTGAGTGAGTTGTTACAAGCGTGCGTAGATTTTTGCAATTGCCAGAAGTGATAGAAAGTAAAGCTTGACTATCAGCTATAGACGTTAAGGTCAAATGGTGAACCTTACTGCCCAATATATCTATTTTTTGGTTTGCTCCCTCAGACTCCGTAATCAAACATTCCTTCTTGGTGATAAATTGCACAAAGTCATGTACAATGTCATGCATTTTGCAACCTATTATTGCACCAGTGCGAATGTCTTTCTTAAAGTCTTGAAAAAATGACCGCGCAACTAAATTATCAAACACAGCATAACCAATTTTTCTTTTATCTTTATTCTCCCTGGAATTAAGATAATCTTGTGCCATCCAAAAATTAATCAACACATCCCTACTAAATTCATAATCTTTCGGGAAAATAGCACAATATAAAAGGCAACATCTATTTCTTGGCGCCAAATCGTAATAACTTAGAAACAATGGCTGGAAAACTTCTTGCTCCACTTCTTCCCAATCCCATATTCTACTATTCAGAACGTCCAACCATTCATTCCTTGTTTTCTTATCCTGCATCATACTACCTAGAGTCTTTGCAACAAGTGGCAAACCCTTGCACTTTTTTACAATTTCCCTACTGATATCTCCAAACACCTCAAACTCGTCTACTTCTCTACCAGAAAATGCCATATGATTGAAGATTGACAAACAATTTTGTTCGCTCAACTCTGCAAGATTGATCATGTGAGAGGTTGCTCTCATCATACTAGCAACATTTTGCTTCCTGGTGGTTACTAGTATTCTACTGCCCTCAGCCCCATTTTGCATCAATGGAACCTTTAATTGATCCCACTTTTTGCGATCGTCGGTCCACACATCATCCAACACAAGAAGAAACTTTACCCCCTTAATGGATTCAGACATAGATTCTAAGACATGATCCAACCCAGTTGAACTTGAGGAGGCATCACCACTAATCTCTTTGGCAATCCTTATCTCATCGAAAGGCTCCGACACACAAACCCATATTCTCTTTCGAAAATGAGCTTTAACTTTGGCATCATTATAGGCTAACTGAGCCAAAGTTGTCTTTCCCATGCCTCCCATCCCTACAATAGGGATGATGAGGAGCCCCTTCCCTTCTTCACTACTATCACTCACCAACTTCCTTATCAAACTATCTTTTTCCTTTTCTCGACCAAATATCTCAGACATATCGACAAAAGACGAAGTTTGCTGTTTTTGGATGACTTTTTCAGTGGGTTGAAAACTATACATTTTTCTTTGCTTATAAATCTCAGCTAACCTCACATTTAGATCCTTTATCTTGAGAGCAATTTCACGACGAACAATAACCTTCCCGACTTGGCCAAGACAAAAGCAACGAGCGAAAATAGAGAAACTTACCTTCCTCTGAGGAGCAAGATGATCTGCACCTTCTCTATCTTGTTTCTCAACTTCTTGTCTCAGGATGTCAGTGTGCCACTCATCCAGCACGTCCACCATCATGTACGATATTTCCTTCAAGTTGTCCAGCCAGTTTTGCACGTTAGCCTCCTTCATTTGCCTTCGCTCTGCATCCTCAAGCACAGATTCAATAGCTTGGAGATTCCAGGCGAATTCTTCAACTTCTTTCTTAACGTTCAGAACGAGTTTCACCTCGCCCGCTACGTATTGATAAGTTGTTGAAGCCAACTTTTCTAGTAGCGGGGAAACAATTGCATCGGCCATTTTGAGGGTTAGAAACTTAGAAATTGGTTGAGAGTGGAGAAGAAGATGATAAAAATCGGTTGAGAGTGGAGAAAAAGAGGAAGTTGGCCGCGTAGGGAAGTGTATGAGAAGAGGAAATTAATGCAGGATGGCTGTGCTATTGCTTGTCTTCTTTGCTAGTTTATATAGACGGTGGACACCTTTGTTTTCCCGTTTGCTTTCTACAATGCAAGATTCTTTGCTCATATTACCAAAAAGATTTGCCTTGATGCTGCCGTTTACTCTCCTTGGACGAAAGGAATAACAAGTTTGAGGGGTGAATCTATAGTGGCCGTGTCGGCAAGCAAACTAATTTTTTTTAGAACGTAAACCGTCTTCTCAGAATCTCATATAAACAAACACGATGGCTTACGAATCAATCCTCGACAACAGAAGCAAGCATATATGTCACGGTGAAGCGGTATTTGGCATTCATGCCACTGTTCTCTTAGGCAATTATTTTTTTTTTTGGAAAAAATTATATTCAGTCTCTAGATACTAATGTTCTTTAATTGAAATCTTATTGATTTTCTGGTTTTGATTGAAGTCTCTAATATTAATTAATATTAACGTAGAGATTGGACAGCCCCGTTTTACCTGTTTGCTTTTTTATTTCCCAAGATAGGAATACGGTGACTTATTACCAAAAAGATTTTGCCTTGATGCTGCAGTTTACTGTCTGTGGAGGGCAAGGAATAACGTAAACTTTGGGAGCGAACTGAATGTCCATCCAGTCTTTAGAATGTAAACCTTTTCTCAAAATCTGAATGCTAAAACTACGGGGTAGATTCTTATGGAGTTATAAACCCCGCAGCCGTGCGTATTCAAACTATAAAAATCTCAACTGTGTTCAAGAGAAAGCATAATACAAAATCATAGGATTTGTATGTTCGCTAGAACAACCCTTCATAAATTTGGGATAAATAATCATAACAAGGGCTGCAGTTGAACCTAAGCAAACACATTTGTATCACCGCAGGGCTCTTCTACTGAATTGTCATACTTTTTGTGCCTGCAAAACTGGGGCAGCACGGGCAACGCGCTAAACTCAATCATGTCTATCCAAAAACTTCTCTATCAGCACCGAAAATGCAGCAAAGCCGGCACAACCAATGCAGGCTGCTTGAGGACCAGCTACAACAGGACGACATAAGGAGGTGTAAGAGTCTAATCTTTACATGCACGAAAACAAATTATGCAGATAGCAGAACTATGATGAGAATAACACCAACAAGGCCGATACTTGTCCGGTTTACTAATTCTTTCACCCATGTTATATCACATATCTTTTAGTGAGGCTTACTCAATGACTACCCTCTATATCCGAGTCAAGGCTTACTCGATGACTACCCTCTATACCCGAGTCAAGGCTAGGGCAAGGGAGTGTTCCGTCAATGGTAATTACCAACATACTACACAAGTAGAGTCAAGGAGTCTAGATTCCTGTTTTGACATCGTGTGAGAAATAAAACCAGAATCTTGGCTGAATTCAGTTAAAGTGTTAAAGCTCTGATTTTAACTACGGTACCAGATTAATTATAAAGGAATATGCAACCTCTTAATATTTGAAGTTATCGTGCTGCATTAATAAATACAACAAAGAATCAACCTATAATGGTTAACATTGCCTAACTACAAGAATTCCTTATAAATAAACATGATGGCTAATTAATGAACTCCTTGATTCAAAATCAATCCTTGGACAACAGAAAAAAGCCAAGTAGTTTCTGCAAAGCACTAACCCCTTACGCGTCTTCAGCCAGATACTTGATGCATCCAATGGTACTAGTTTCATAAACTTACGTTTGAAGGTGTTAAATTTTTAATAACTCCATTATTCAGTTAAGTTAAAAGAGCATATTACATGTCTACCCCACCCCTACACTCAATAAAATCAGTTCAAAACAGAAGCTCAAGCGAGATTTTTTTTCGAAACACTATTTACAAAAATACGGACTTTTCAATTCCACTTTCCGAAGGAGTGGAAAGAGAACACTATGGTCTAAATAGAATCCTATGGTGATGTGCCTGAATGCGAAGTTGACAATACGCATTATATAGTTGGTTTAAAGCCTTGTATATCAATGAAAAAAAAATGATAACTGCTGGAGAAAGTTGGTTACCTTTGGCTGACAGTGCACCTCCAGTTGCACATCCAGCAACAACTATTTGTTGTGTCATGTTTAGCTCGTGCCTGAAAACAATAATCCAGAATTAGTCCCTATAGCAAAGAAATTAAACCTCATCGATCACATAAAATTTACGATCATGAATTTTGACATATCCAGAATACCTGTTCAACAACACACTCGGCAGCTGAGAAAAGCAATCCCATAACTGCAAATGCTTTTGCAGAACTCCAACTCCTCCGGCCCATTGACTTTGCTTGGTAAATGAATTGTTGTTTACCAGTCATTTCGTCTTGCATTATGGGGGTGTCTAACGCTCCGAGAAGCAAACCCACCATCAACCCAAGCCCACCACCTATGAAATTCCCAAAGCTTAAAGAATGAACAATCAACATCCGTTTAGTGTTAAGTTCTATACAAAAGTACAAGGAAAAACTCTAATAAGACTTAAAAGCTCTTCTGGGAAGCACTCGGGAAGCAATTCAAGTGCTTTTCCGGGCCAAAATCAATGTAAACAACAATGTAACCTTCTGGTAGAGTTCGCTATATAGAGCAAACCCCAATACTTACTTTAAAGTAACGAAATTTAGACTATATCTATCACAACTAATACACCAATCTTCTGCACATTCTGAAACCCACAAAAATACAATTCTGAGACCACACACAAATAAAAAGACAGTAACTTTCCAAAGTTTTCTCAGCAACCAAACAGAAATAAAGGGAAAAAAAAAACCAACACTTAAAAAAAAGACTTAACTTTTTCCCACATTTGCTCGGCAACCAAACAGAGAGAGGAAAAATAATAATAATAACCCATGTGAGAGAATCCAAAAATTAAGCAAAATGAAAGAACTTCAGCCATACCCATAACTCCACTAACGACGCTTCGGACGGCGCAGTTGTTCCAAATGTCTTGACCGCGCATCTCCTCCACCGTCGGCAGCCGAATGGGCTCAATCGGAGGCTCCTAGACCTCTCTCGAGGCCGTAGATTCGTTCTCCGGATTCGAGGCCATTGAGGTGAGGCTTGTATCGGCACCCGAACCAATGGCAGGCCATAAAATACTCGGTTGACTAGAGTCTCGGGGAGAGTGAAATTTTTTAATCGGTTAAAAAGAGTGCGGTTTTGGGTTCGCCGACGGTCATGATCTTTTATTTCTTTGGTTGTGGAGTAATCCGACGGTGGCTCTTGCTTCCATGTCCCAGAAAGGAAAGAAAACAAATGAGTTGCTAAACTCAATGGGTCCCACATCCACAACCAATCTGATCCGCTCAAAGTCCCCGCCTATTCTGAACTCGGCCACGGTGAATCTCGCTCTCCACATCTCCCAACCCTAAAACCCCACTCTTATTCACTCGCCCATATAAATATTTCTTAGCCTCTCAACGCCTTTTCGTTCCTGTCTCCTCCTCCTCCTCCTCCTCCTCCTTAGGGTTTCTGCATCTCACTCTGCAGACATGGTACCTCTCTCTCTCTCTCTCTAGAGATCTCTGCTGTGTGTGTTAACTGTTGGTTTATGTTGCGTTTTGCAGGCCAGAGGACTGAAGAAGCATTTGAAGAGGCTCAATGCCCCAAAGCATTGGATGCTCGACAAGCTTGGTGGTGCTTTTGTAAGTACTAACACCTCTTCCCCTAATTAAAAAATTGAAGAAATTTTCATTAAAGCTTCAATCTTGTCCTCCATTGTGATATGGGTTTAATTTAAATTTTATCACTAAATGTGTTTTTTAAGGCTCCCGAATGAAAAATGAAGAATTTTCCCGGTAAATATACAATTTTTGCTTCAGTTTGATTTGGGGTTAATGTAAAATTTGGTTTCAAATGTGTTTGCTTGGGACTCCAAGTGAAAAAATGATGAATTTTTACATTAAATCTTCAATTTTGGTCTGATTTTAATTTGGGTTTAATGGAAGTTTTGTTTCGAATGTGTTTGTTTAGGCCCCCAAGCCCTCATCTGGGCCCCACAAATCCAGGGAGTGCCTTCCCCTGGTTCTTATCCTGAGGAACAGGTTGAAGTATGCACTCACATACCGTGAGGTTGTTTCGATTCTCATGCAGCGCCATATTTTGGTTGATGGAAAGGTCAGGACCGACAAGACTTACCCTTCTGGCTTCATGGGTATGTTCTCAACAATTTCACCATTTTTAGTTCCATTTTTTTATTTTGCAGAATGATTTTCTGCTATGTATCTGTGATGCTTAGAAGTGTGCTTAAAGTTGTTTTATTTGTCTTCAGATGTTGTTTCAATCCCGAAAACAAACGAGAATTTTCGTCTGCTTTTTGACACAAAGGGTCGGTTTAGGCTTCACTCCATTAGAGATGAGGAGGCAAAGGTTGGTGCTAGTTTTGTAGAAATGTGTACATTTCGTTTAACTAATGTGTATTATAGCCATTGTGTACTGGGATTATTGTTAGCTTAGTTGTTAATATGTGTTCTTGACGAAATGAATGTTCAAGTTTAAATCTTACATGCAACAGAAAAGATCTAAAGTTTAACGGGAAAGGAAGTTTGTTTGACCGTTTATGTTGCTAGGTTAGTTTAACTGGATTATCTGTTCAGATTTAACTTTTGTTTCGAATGGTAGAACATATTGCCGCAATTGGGTTGATCAGGTGGATCAGTGTTTCAGTTAGCTAATTCTACAAATTGAAAGATTAGGACCTGCTACACTATTTTTATTTTGTACATTTCGGTTTAATCTTTTTTCTTGGAATCAAGTTTCTTTAAGTCTCTGTTTGTCCTTTTTCAATATTGACATGTCAGTGGTTAGGAGTACTCTCTGAAATATATCTAGTTGAGTTTTGTTGGCTAGATAGTTTCCTATTTGACTTGGTATTATAAATTCCATGAGCAGTTCAAGCTCTGCAAGGTTCGGTCGGTGCAGTTTGGGCAGAAGGGCATCCCCTATCTTAACACTTTTGATGGCCGAACCATTCGCTACCCTGACCCGCTGATCAAGGCCAATGACACTATTAAGCTGGACGTAGAGACCAGCAAGATCACTGACTTCATTAAGTTTGATGTTGGTAATGTTGTCATGGTGACTGGCGGTAGGAATAGGGGACGTGTTGGAGTCATTAAGAACAGGGAGAAGCATAAGGGAAGCTTTGAGACCATCCACGTGCAGGATGCCCTCGGCCATGAGTTTGCAACCCGTCTTGGCAATGTGTTCACCATCGGCAAGGGTACCAAGCCTTGGGTTTCTCTTCCCAAGGGCAAGGGCATCAAGCTAAGCATCATTGAAGAGGCAAAGAAGCGACAAGCGTCCCAAACAGCTGCTACGGCTTAAACAATATAGCGTCGACTATGGATTGTTGTTCCTGTAGTTTTAGAATGGTACTTAGTTGAATCAGTTAAGCAGTTTTACTTAAATCAGCTTATGTTTAGGGGGTTCTTTTTTCTTTCGTTTTGGGGCCGTGCATTATGGATTATTTAAGTTGCTATACTGGCTTGAATCTTGTTATGTTTTGTGCTGGAATGAGATGTGTATTGAACCATTTTTAATCAACTTCCTGCCTATGCTATGCTGATACTTGCGTAATATGTTCTTTAAACGTTTGGGTCCTAAAATTTTTCCAGTTTTAGACCTGTTCTAACCATTCGAGTAAAACTCAGATTTTAGGTTCTAAATTTACCCTAACTTGCACAACCATTGGGTCAAATATGAGTTTTAATTCAAAACTTTTTTTGGGGGCAAATTTAGTCAAAAGAACTTCTTTCTGAGTTTGTGAGCTGGACTACCACGTGTATATTTTCTGAACTTCGTATCTAATTAGTTAAAGATTTTGGACATTTTTGAATTGTAATTAATATTTTACCTTGTGTAATTGTGTTAATAGAGGGCGAGCCTTTTTGTAACATAAAGTTGCTCATTTGTGACGGGTTCGAGTTGTGAAAATTGTGTATTTGCAAAGCAAGAGTAAAATTGTGAGAAGGGAGAGATTTGTTCAAGGTGGGAAGGTACATCTACGGGTTTTTAGAGAGGAGGACGATGACCTTCGGTTTATTATGCATAAAGTATGATGGATTTTAGATTTAGTCATCCAAGTAGTTTAGGCTTCAAAAACAACATTTCAAATTATGTAATAAAAATCGGGCATTTTCATTAGCATCCGGATTATGTCGTTTTTAGTTTTCTAAGGCCTGAGTTTTTCTAGAGTTGTGTTAGTATCTTTGTAAGCCCTTTGGCTATCTATGTAATCTCATAATTTCAATATATAAACGAATAATGCTTTGGGATTTCTCTCAAATTAGTGGCTTCCAAACTTTTGGTTCTTCAGGGATTTGTGTTTGTAATCCTTTAACTTTGTGTTGCTTCGCACATCTGTGTAATTCTTGTTTTCTTTGCACTGATCTCTCTATTAATTAACCAACCAAACAAAAGCAGAATTGACATAATCTTTGGGCTTATTCTTTGCAATGCCTTTGGAACTCGAACTTAATCCCACTTATCCCTCTGAAACAAAAACATCACATTTTACACCTTGGAAAACGATTTTTGCTCCACTTTAACGGTGTTCAGTCTATTCCGTCAAAATAAGATTAAATGTGCTGGCGTGTAAGGTTATTACAATAATGTGCTGACGTCAAAATAGGGTTAGATCGAATTTTGCTCCTCTTTCGATTCCTCCTGGAAATTCCACGAAATAAAACCGGTTGATGCCATCGTCCTCACAACTCATCCTCCCTCCCCGCCAATTCACTTATCATCTCAAATTTGATTTCACTGTTGCTTCCACCAAAAACCCCAGGAATTAAAACTACAAATTAAGAGCTAGCATAGTACGTTGATTTTCTGCAATGAGATTTGCATGGTGTCCACCATCTTCTTGGGCGAGATCCAAGCTTTGCAGTTTTCACCTCCTAAGACACTTAAGAACTCTGAGACTTGATTGGCCAAAAGCCTCCGCCAAATCATCAAGTGCGATCGCGTTTGAGTTTTTTGGCTAAGTTTAAGATGAGTATATACTTTGATCAATCTTGGTTTTGTTGAGTTTTATTAATTTGAAGGATAAAATCACTTAAAAATTGTTTCAAGGGATTGAAGCCTTATCAAATGCCTTCTGGATCTATATATAGTCCTGTACACAGTTCGTGTGTTTCAGTGTCACACTTAATGTACAATCATTTGCTCAGACGATAACATATCGGATGCTAACTCGACTACCACAACGTGATATATATAATCCCCAGTCGTACGTAAGAATCTCACCTAAACTTGCACCGAAACTATGTCAATGGGCGATGTACTCCAGGAATCGGTATGGCACGGTAACTGCCACCAAAACTGTGACCAAAACTATCACCAAACTCACACTTGTTGGCAGCTGTACCAGAGTGCCCGTAGTGTCCATAATTTTCATACTGCCAAGATGACGGGTTTGGCCGCGGATAGACGGGGGTGAAGTTGGCACTGGAAAAGGTGTAGAGACACTCAAGATAAGTAAACGATTGTAAAGGTAATTGCCCCCGTTTTTACTTGATGCACAAGCAAACAATTGCAATCCCTTTTTGCCCTAGTTCAAATCGAAGTCTTGATTTCATTCCCATTACTATCTTCCTTGGTGTGTTTGATGTAATTAGGAAAGTTTGAGTACTTATATTATATACGTGTGCTGTAATTAGGAAGGTTTGATATTTTCAAAAATAAATAATACGAGTTTATCTTTTGACTTAGGATTGCAAACTTACTGTGAGAAGAAAGTTAGGTTGGAAGGAATAGGAAATATTTTTTTAATTAATATTTAGCATATGTAGGATTGTGTAAATCTTAGATAATTTAGATTTAAGATTACTCTTTATTCTAGTGATTCTTTCTTCTCAGACATTGCATTAATTGGGAAACAAGTTTCTCTCTCCTCATAGTTTACTATAAATGAAGGCAATGGTAGAGGAGAAATACATCCTACACTCGATTTCACAAAAGACGTCACTTTTTTCTCATAACTTAGAAGATGGCTCAAGTTCCTCAAGCTATGCTCAACGCACTAAATGGGTGTGGGATGCGTCCTCAACAGTGGAGGTACATCGGTGAGTTGACATTTTCTGCAGACAATATAAGCGAAGATTTTCTGCCTCTAGCGCTGCTCCCGACAACTGAATACTTATGTGGTGTAGACATTACCGAGAAACTTGAAGTACTTTTCATGGGGCCTTCGCTTGTGCAAGAAAGATTAACCCTACGCCAGCTGGAAACTCATGGATTTAGTTTAACATATGGTTGGAAACAAATTGTGAAAAAGGAGAGATTTGTTGAAGGTGAGAAGGTGCATCTATGGGCCTTTAGAGAGGAGGACGAAGACCTTTGGTTTATTATGCATAACGATGATGGATTTTAGTCATCCAAGGCAATTTAGGCTTCAAAAACAACATTTCAAATTATGTAATAAAAAGCGGACTTTTTCATTACCGTCCAGATTATGTCGTTTTTAGTTTTCCTAGGCCTCCGAGTTTTTCTAGAGTTGTGTTCGTATCTTTATAAGCCCTTCCGCTATCTATGTAATCTCATAATTTCAATATATAAACGAATAACGTTTTGGGATTTCTCTCAAACTAGTGGCTTCCAAACTTTTGGTTCTTCAGGGATTTGTGTTTGTAATCCTTTAACTTTGTGTTGCTTCGCACATCTGTGCAATTCTTGTTTTCTTTGCACTGATCTCTCTATTAATTAACCAACCAAACAAAAGCAGAATTGACATAATCTTTGGGCTTATTCTTTGCAATGCCTCTGGAACTCGAACTTAATCCCACTTATCCCTCTGAAACAAAAACATCACATTTTACACCTTGGAAAACGATTTTTGCTCCACTTTAACGGTGTTCTGTCTATTCCGTCAAAATAAGATTAAATGTGCTGGCGTGTAAGGTTATTACAATAATGTGCTGACGTCAAAATAGGGTTAGATCGAATTTTGCTCCTCTTTCGATTCCTCCTGGAAATTCCAGGAAATAAAACCGGTTGATGCCATCGTCCTCACAACTCATCCTCCCTCCCCGCCAATTCACATATCATCTCAAATTTGATTTCACCGTTGCTTCCACCAAAAACCCCAGGAATTAAAACTACAAATTAAGAGCTAGCATAGTACGTTGATTTTCTGCAATGAGATTTGCATGGTGTCCACCATCTTCTTGGGCGAGATCCAAGCTTTGCAGTTTTCACCTCCTAAGACACTTAAGAACTCTGAGACTTGATTGGCCAAAAGCCTCCGCCAAATCATCAAGCGCGATCGCGTTTGAGTTTTTTGGCTAAGTTTAAGATGAGTATATACTTTGATCAATCTTGGTTTTGTTGAGTTTTATTAATTTGAAGGATAAAATCACTTAAAAATTGTTTCAAGGGATTGAAGCCTTATCAAATGCCTTCTGGATCTAAATATAATCGTGTACACAGTTCGTGTGTTTCAGTGTCACACTTAAGGTACAATCATTGCTCAGACGATAACATATCGGATGCTAACTCGACTACTACAACGTGATATATATAATCCCCAGTTGTACGTAAGAATCTCACCAAAACTTGCACCGAAACTATGTCAATGGGCAACGTACTCCAGGATTCGGTATGGCACGGTAACTGCCACCAAAACTGTGACCAAAACTATCATCAAACTCACAGTTGTTGGCAGCTGCACCAGAGTGCCCGTAGTGTCCATAATTTTCATACTGCCAAGATAACGGGTTTGGCCGCGGATAGACTGGGGTGAAGTTTGGCACTGGAAAAGGTGTAGCAGCTGATTCACATGTCCGAGGATACTTGCTTTTGTGCTGTTGTTGCTGTTGATACCGGCTGGGGTCAAAAGTGTCGGTACTACGCTTCACACCTGTACCATCCCTATCGATGATGGATTGATTAGTATGTTCCAATTCTTTCTCCTTCATTGCAAGCTCTTTCGCCCGGTGATCAAGTTGCCTCTCTATCGATGTCAGGATTTGGGTCTGTTCTTCAGCGCCTTTTTTTATTGAATCAATTGATTTCTGCTTCATTACAAGTTCTTTGGCCTGCTCTTCAAGTTGCCTCTCTTTCGTGTTCAGGTTTTGGGTATGTTCTTCAGCTGATTTTTTTATCGAATCAATTTCTTTCTGCTTCAACGCAATCTCTTTGATCTGATCTTCAAGTTGCCTCTCTTTCTTCTTCAGGTTTTGGGTATGTTCTTCAGCGTATTTTTTTATCGAATCAATTTCTTTCTGCTTCAACGCAAGCTCTTTGGCCTGATCTTCAAGTTGCCTCGCCCTCGTGTTCAGGTTTTGGGTATGTTCTTCAGCGGAATTTTTTATCGAATCAATTTGTTTGTGCTTCAATGCAAGCTCTTTTATCTGCTCTTCAAGTTGCCTCTCTTTTGATTTCAGGTTTTGAGTTTGTTCTTCAGCGGACTTTTTTATTGAATCAATTTCTTTGTGCTTCAACTCAATTTCTTTGGCCTGATCTTCAAGTTGCCTGTCTTTTGATTTGAGGTTTTCGGTATGTTCTTCAGCGCATTTCTTCATCGAATCAATTTCTTTATGCTTTAACTCAATCTCTTTGGCCTGATCTTCTATTTGCCTCTCTTTCGACTTCAAGGTTTCAGCATGTTCTTCATCGATTTTCTTGATAAAGTCCTGCTTCAATGCAAGCTCTCTGGCCTGCTGCTGAAGTTGGCTCTCTTTCCTCTGCAGTAAACTTTCTTTCCTTTGCAGTTGGCTCTCTTTCCCTTGAAGTTCACTGGAGACTGCATCCAAATACTTTTCGCCTTCTTGTTTCGATTCTTCGATTTGCTTCTCTTTCAATTCAAGCTCCCTCACTTTCAGTTCAAGCTTACATGACCACTCCTCCAGTGCCTTCTCACGTAAGCAAACCTCTCTCCTCTTCAAATCTACTTCCCTAATCAACGCTTCTCTCGATTCAGATTGCTTAATCAAACTAAGCTTCTCCTCTTTGACTTCCAACTCTTTGCCACATTCGTCGATCAACCTTAGCACCAAATTCAATTCCTCTTCTCTCAAATCAAACTCCTCCGTACTCGCTTCAATCGACCCCAGAATCTCATTCAATTCCCTCTCCTTCTCCCTCACAGAATTCTCAACTTCCTCCAATCTCTCCTCCTTAACACCAACCTCGCCGTTGTTTTCTTTGATCAATGATTCAAGCGAGCGCAAGCGGTTCCTACTCTCTGCAATCAATTCCTCAAGCACGCTTAATTCCTTGGACTTTGACTCCATCTGTGAATTGAGCTTCGACTCTTCGATTTCCAACTGCTCGTTGCGGATTCCGACTTCCTCCTCGCGGTTCTTGAGCTCCCGGAATCTGGCCTCGATGGACTGTCGGGTGGACGCTAAGTGGTCCTCGAGTTCCTTCCACTGTACCGAAAACATGGCGAGGGAGGTTGCTTGGGCGCGAAGGCAACCGTACACCTTGCTCAAACGACTCTGCTTCAACTCTGATTCTTTCAAAGCGCACTCTATCTTCTTCTCCATCGTCTCTGCTGCATAAACACTAAGCGAAAACGACATCGTGGCGGCGAGGTATCGTCTGCTAAAAACCCTAGAAACAAGAGGACGAGAAGAGAGAGTAATGTAGTTGTGCTAAATGGTTAAAGCAAGTTCACGTATTTGATTAAATAGACACTGTTTTCCTTAAGGAAAGAGGATTAAGAGAAAACAAAGGAAAGTGGCACTCCCACAGCATCTAGGAAAAATAAAGGAAATAGGATTAAAAAGATAATGAGATAATAAAAATTAATCAATAAACCAGATTAAATTATGAATAATAGCTCTCTTGTGTAAATTACGTGCCCTAAAGGAAAAAAAGAAGTAATTCATGTTTTCAAGGATTAAAATACTTATTTGGCTTTTTAGCCGAAATGTTTTTTGAGTTTCATTTTGATCATTGAGATTTAAAATCAATAAAAGTGGTTACTGAAATTGTCTACCGTCAATTATTTTGGTCATTCTATCATTAAAAGTGGAGGGGATGATTTGACAAAAATACACTTAACTAATGGAGATTTTTATGGAAAGGACAAAATGATTGACGGTGGACAATCTTAGAATCTACTTCTATCGAATTTAAATATCCAAGATCAAAGTAAAGAGTTATATTAATCTTAGGTACCATTTTGGTTAAAAACCTATTATTTTAAAATAACATGTCCTACGGAACAGGGGAAGGTAGTTTGGAAAGATAGCTAGAAAGAGAAATTGAGATGTAAGGCTTAAGCCAACGTTTTATAAATTACCTAAAAAACTTCGTAAGTAAAAGTGATGTATTGATCTGGTTGTTAGGATTTTTTTTTTGTTTAATCCATTATGTCTCAGATACTTTGTAAGCAAACACAACTCAATCAAACCATGCGCCAAACCCAACCAAGAAAGCATCTCATCTCCCTCGGTAGAGATCTAACGGTGGAGATGAGATGCTTTCTTTAAGTTCATTCGGTCCATCCCTTCAGTTGCATAATATATCCTCGATTGCACATAAGAAATAACAATCTCTCCAAAAATCAAGGTTTTTATTTTTTATACATAAAAGTTAAAAGTCATATTTCAAAACTAGTCAAACTAGGTCTAGAGCATTTATAACAAAGTCGGACGAACATATCTCCGACGGCGTGTAGGAGGAGGGCCGGGAAAGTATGGATGCGGCCGGTAATGTATTCCCGGATCCGGACCAAAAGTATGGATGGCGTGTAGGAGGTGTCCACCATTTTTGTAATGCCGAGATGGATAGCCTACTGGGGTGTAATTTCGCTCTCGATAATGTGCAATAGCGGATTCAGATGGCGGAGGATAGCCTGGGTTGAAAGCTAGCGGTGGAACAGCTGATTCGTATTTCCGACGAAACTTCTTTTTGCGCTGTTGTTGCGGTTGGATCCCGGAGTCAAAAGTGGCGGTACTGCGTTTCTGACCTCTGCCACCCGAATCGATGCTGGATTCGTTACTTGCGGGAGAATGATCTGCTTTGATCGAATCTTCTTTCTGCTGCACTGCAAGCTCTTTCCTCCGTTGATCGAGTTCCCTCTCTTTCGAATTCAAGGTTTCGGTGTGGTCTTCAGCTGCCTTTTTGATCGAATCCAATTCTATCTGCTTCAATGCAAGCTCTTTTGTCTTGTCTTCGAGTGGCCTCTCTTTAGATTGAAATGTTACAGCTTGTTCTTCAGCGGATTTTTTCATTGAATCGATTTCCTTCCGCTTCAATTCAAGCTCTAGGGCCCTGTCATCGAGTTGCCTCTCTTTTGATTTCAGGTTTTCGGTGTGTTCCTCAGCGGATTTTTGAATCGAATCTAATTCCTTGTGCTTCAATGCCAGCTCCTTTGCCTGCTCTTCGAGTTGCATCTCTTTCGATTTCAGGGTTTCAGCTTGTTCTTCAGCCATTTTTTTCATTGAATCAATTTCCTTCTGCTTCCACTCAAGCTCTCTGGCCATGTCTTCAAGTTGGCCCTCTTTCGTTTTCAGGGTTTCGGCATGTTCTTCAGCGGTTTCTTTGATCGAATCTAATTCCTTGTGCTTCAATGCCAGCTCCTTTGCCTGCTTTTTGAGTTGCATCTCTTTGGATTTCAGGGTTTCAGCTTGTTCTTCAGCCATTTTTTTTATCGAATCCAATTCCTTCTGCTTCAACAACTCAAGCTCTTTGGCCCTGTCTTCAAGTTGTCCCTCTTTCGATTTCAGGTTTTGGGTACGTTCCTCAGCGGATTTTTTTAACGAATCAATTTCTTTCTGCTTCAACTCAATCTCTTTGGCCTGATCTTCAATTTGCCTCTCTTTCGACTTCAGAGTTTTGGTGTGTTCTTCAGCGATTTCCTTCATTTCTTTATGTTTCAATGCAAGCTCTCTGGCCTGCTGATGAAGTTGGCTCTCCTTCCTCTGCAGTAAGCTCTCCTTCCTTTGCAGTTGGATCTCTCTCCCTTGAAGTCCCCTGGAGACTTTATCTAAATACTTTTCGCCTTCTTCTTTCGATTTTTCAAGCTCTTTCTCTCTCAATTGCAGCTCACAACTCCACTCCTCCACTGCATTCTCAAGCAAACCCAAATCACTCTCTTTCAAATCCATTTCCCTTATCCTTCCTACCCTCAATTCGATTTCCTCCGCTTTCGCTCTCAACTCTCTCTCACATTCCTCAATTGACCTTCGCGCCGATTCCAGCTCCTCCCCGCTCAAATCAAACTCCGCCCTTCGTGCCTCGATCGACCTCAGAATCTCTCCCAACTCCCTCTCTTTCAACTCAATGTCCGCCGCTTTCGCTCTCAACTCCCTCTCACATTCCTCAATCAACCTTTGCGCCGATTCCAGCTCCTCCCCGCTCAAATCAAACTCCGCCTTTCGCGCCTCGATCGACCTCAGAATGTCTCCCAACTCCCTCTCTTTCAACTCAATGTCCGCCTTGCACTTGTCCAACAGTTCTTCAAACCGCTCCGCCGCCTCCCGCTCCTTCGCCTCCACCCAATTCAATTTTCTCGTCCTCTCACCAATGCGCCCCTCGATGAATTCACACTCCCTCTCCTTCTCCCTTACGAAATCCTCCACTTCCGTCAACCGCCTCTCCTGAACAGCAACCTCTTCGCTGTGCTCTTGAATCACCGATTGGAGCGAGATCAGCTCGTCCTTTCTCGCTTCGATCAACTTCTGAAGCACTTGCAACTCGTTGGATTTCGCCTCCATCTCCGAGCGGAAACTCGACTCTCTGGCTTCCAAATCCTCGTCCCGGACTCGGACTTCCTCCTCGCGGTGCTCGAGTTCCCGGAATCGGGCCTCGACGGAGCGGCGCGTGGACTCCAAGTGGTCCTCGAGGTCCTTCCACTGTCCGGAAAAGAACATGAGGGACTTCGCTTGCTCGTGGACGCAGTCGTACGCCTGGCGCAGAGTCCTCTGCTTCAACTCCGATTTTTTCACTGCGGATTCTAGCTTCTCCATTGTCTCTTCCGCCGCCGCAGCTGCTTCTGCATAACCTCCTTGCTGAAAAGGGCGTCGTTGCGGTGAGGAATCGCCCGCAAATGTGAGCGAGATTATTGAGCGCAGCGAACTGTACTCTGGCTTCCGTAAGTAGATAAAGTCAGAGTGTCGTGCAGTTCCGTAGATTATTTTAAAGAAAACTAATGAAAAGGACTTGAAAACTTTGAGTTTTAATGATAAGGATAAAATAAAGGGTAAAGTGAATAATACTAGGATTGACTTTTTAGTGTAAAAATGTGGTTTTTCGGTAAAGTGAACAGTACCGGGTGCTTTTCGTTAAAGTTTCCTTATTTTAATTTGTAATTAATTTGAGCCATAAACGTTATCACAATAATTTACACTCGAGGGGAGCGGCAGCAGATTTTCTGCCCTTCCTCTTCCCTCCCTTCTGTTTTGTATGGTCACGATTAAGTCACGTTAATATTTTATATATTTTTTATAAAGATAATAAGACAAAAATAAGTAGTAATATAAAATATTAACGTAGCTTAACCGTGATCACACAAACAAAAAGCACGGAAAGTGTAAGAGCAGAGAATCTGCCTTAGAGGGGAGACGGTGGAAAGCGGGTAATGATTTAAGTTGATGGGTCACAAATTGGTCTTCAACTCACACGTTATTAAAGAAGAGAATTTCTAGTGTATTCGGAACACACGGCACAATACGTTATTATATAATTATTGGAAAGTTTATTTTTAATGTATCCATTCAATTGTATGATGATATGTGTTGTTTTATCCTCTGTTCTGCGTATCCTGAAAATTTTCTTCTATTTAACACCATATTTCTTCATTTACCATTCAATGCCAACAACAACAAAAGTTTTATTTCGTTAAGTAGAATTGACTGTATAATTTGTAGAATACAACCACACTTAGTTTTGCGCCAAGTCTTTCATTAACTCCAATGATTTCATATGTTTTCTTAAAAGGCTTTTTTCAAGTCTTTCTAAATTTTCCTCTAGTCCTTTTCCTCTGGCCCTATATCTCATTGTCGCATCTTTTGACCAAAGCATAGGTAAATCTTTAATTCATATGTCTAAATCATCTTAATTAATTTTCTCTTATTTTATATTTAGTTACGACCATTCTACTTGTCTTCGGATATTCTCATTCACTATTCAATAACCTAGGACTAAAATTCTCCATTCACCATTCAATTCTTAAGAGAAGAATTCTTCGTTGACCATTCAATGCCAAGGAGTCAAAGGCAATTGCATCAACGGTAGGAAATATGGTTCACAAGCAAGTGTATGCAACACACTTCCTCATACGGGTCCCATTATGTTAGCTTCTCATCGATTATCGACAGCAGCTGGCATGCAAAAGTGATGCAGTTCTTGGTGACAATGGAAACAAATGCATTAGTGGAAAGTAAAAAGAGTGAGAAAAAGATCCGGGCGAGGATCTTTTTTCTAGAGTTCATAGGGATTCTGTGACTGTTCATCATATATCGTACGACCTGTTTTCATTAGGTACTATTTATATTTAATTTTAAATTTTAAAATTTAAAATGATTTATGCCCCATATTTCTTATTCATGTTCTTTTTTAATTAAAAAGTTAAATTGGTAATTTCATAGAATTTTAGTTGATAATAAGTGTTTTATTAATTAGTAGAGATTAATTTCAACCACAAACGTTATCACAATAATTTACACTCGAAGGGAGTCGGTGGAAAGCGAGTAATGATTTAGGCCAACAGGTCACAAGTGATCTTCAATTCACACATCATTAAAGAAGAGAATATTCAGTGTATTCGGAACACGGGGCATAATACGTTATTATACAATTGTTAGAAAGTGTATTTTTAATGTATCCCTTCAATTGCATAATGATATGTGTTGTTTTGTCCCGTGTTCAGCGTATCCTGAAAATTTTCTTCTATCTAACACCGTATTTCTTCATTTACCATTCAATGCCAACAACAACAACAAAAGTCTTACTTCGTTAAGTAGAGTCGACTGTATGATTCCTATAATAACATCACGCTTGATTTTGCGCCAAGTCTTTCATTCAAGGATTTCATATGTTTTCTTAAAAGTTTCTTTCCAAGTATTTCTAGATCTTCTTCTAGTCATTTTGCTCTGACCCTCTGTCTTATTGTCGCATCTTTTGATCGGAGTATTTGTATGTTTGTAGCTCATGTGTCTAAATCATCTTAACTAATTTTTTCTAATTTTATCTTCAATTAACAACTATTCTACTTGCCTTTGGATATTCTTGTTCATTATTCAATGCCCTAGGACTAAAATTCTCCATTCACCATTCACCATTCAATGCTTAGGAGAAGAATTCTTTGCTGACCATTCAATGCTGAGTAGTCAAAAGCAATTGTGTCAACCGTAGGAAATATGGTTCACAAGCACGTGTATGCAACACACTTCCTCATACGGGTCCCATTATGTTAGCTTCTCACCAATTATCGACAGCAACTGACACACAAAAGTGATGCAGTTCTTGGTGACTAAGGAAAGAAAAGCATTAGTGGAAAGTAAAAGAGTGAGAAGAAGATACAAAGAAAAGGAAAAAGGATTCGGCGCCGGATGCTTTCGGTAGGAATCCTAGGAATTATGTGATTGTGACAGTTCATTGTATATTCAGTTTTAGTAAGGTACTATTTATATTTAATTTTAAATTTTAAATTTTGAAATAATTTATAACCGCACGATATACGATGAACGGTCATAATCACATAATCATTAGGATCCTTAGGAAAAGGATCCAGCGAGAATCCTTCCTAAGGATCCTCGCTTGATCCTTTTCCAGAGAAAAGCATTAGTGGAAAGTAAAAGAGTGAGAAAAAGATACAAAGAAAATGAGTTGGATTGTGAATAAAGAACTCAGATCATTTTTGAATCCCAATAGCCTAAACCTAAGGATCAAATGATCTGGATCGTTGAAATTTAATCTAATAACTACAAACAGGGAACACTTCTAAAAGTTATAATAATTATAGTCGTTGGATCAAATTTTAACTTTCCAAATCATTTGATTCTTAGGCTTAGGTTATTGGGATCCGAAGAGGATCCGAGTCTGTGAATAAATGTATCTGAATGAAATTGAGGATTCTTATTTTTAAGTTTCTGAGTATTTTAGTTACGACTGTTAAAAATACGAGTAATATCTTATTTTAAAAAGTGCAGATATGAGTGAAACTAATTAATATAAGTAGTATTTTGTAATTTTAAGATGGCCGATGTGTTGCGTTTCTCATTGTTAAACATGTCCCTTCACTTGGAACTATTATTTAACGCATCAAACGTCCAATCACTTTCACATCAGTTATTCAAGCAAACTTTATTTGATATTAAGATTTCAAACAAAATGACTATCTCGTTTGGTAGCCCGTATAACACACCGAATAGGATAAATAGTACGGATGCAGATATTTGGTGCAAATTTGTACTAAATAGTACCCGGATTAATTAAACTGGCCACACACGTTTTATACGGTGTACGCCTACTAAATTATCATCCCAAAATTCTTTGTATTATTAGTCAGGTAGTTTCGCTTCCTCCGCTCTCTCCTTTCTGTCTCGCATCGCGCCTTGCGTCTTCTTCTCCTCCTCCTCATCCCCTTCCTGCTCCAACCAAAACCAACCCCTCTTCGCTTTCCCCAATTTCTCTATCCAACCCCACTTGCAAATTTCTTCTTCTTTTCTCTTTGTTCCCACCTGCAAATTTCTTCTTCTTCTCTATCTGTTATGCCTAAAACTAACCCCTTTTTGTTTTCCCCAATTTTGTAACTACAAATTTCTTCTTCTTCTCCATCTGTTCCGCCCAAACCCAACCCTTTTCGTTTTCCCCAATTTTGCCACCCAACCCCACCTGCAAATTTCTTCTTCTTCTCTACCTGCTCCACCCAAACCCAGCCCCTTTTCGTTTTCCCCAATTTTGGTTTTGGCTGGATGACGAAAATTATGAACAATTTCGTTGAATGATATTAAAATTTTACTTCTTTATTCCTATATATTTGTCCAATCCAATTTTCGTTGCAACATTTGGAGAACTGTAATCGAGTGGGGACCTGGGGGTGGAGTTGTACTTCAGGAATTGTGCTCCATATATGTGTGAATAATTTTGGACTAGGGTTGTTGAATTGTTGATTGGGTGTTGAAGTATTGCTCTGTTGTGGTTTACTGAATAGAATTGTTGATTTTTTTTTCTCTTATCTTATCCGGTTCAATACCAAACACGATATAAATAATACGGTCATTAATCCAATACTGCACCAAACGCCCGACTAATTTAGTCAGTATTATCTAGTGGCTATTTATCCTATCTGACTAAAATAGTCAATACAGTCCGAACTACCAAAAAATGCCTGAGAAGGTTCACCACTAACCACACAAATACTATCACCGAATTAACCACCTATTCAATTGAATAGGCGTGAGGTTTAATCCAAAATTTTCTTAGTGCGATTAGAAGTAGAAGTATTTAATTTAAGTTGTCATTTGTTTTATAAGATGGTGGATGTCGGAGTTTTCTCATGATTCATCAATCTTATTGTAGTAAATGAATAATGGTAAAAACGGTTTTTAATTAAGTGGAAATATATATTTTTTTGTCACTAATTAACCATGCAGCAAGTATCCTTTTGAATGGGCAGTCCATTTTTGAACATGTGACTAATATCAAAGTGATAATAATATCTTGATTGCAAAAGAGAATATCTTCTTTGTGCAGGGATCTTGTGGGAGGACTTGGGGATCGAGATGACATGATGATATTAAAAAAACAATAGAAAGTGAATGAAACATGTGAGATACGTGTTTTGTAGTATAGACATGAGTGAATCTTCATGCATTAGCATTGAACAATTGTTTCATAAACATGGTATGAAGCAAATTACTTGTTTTGCTATTTAGATGGGTAGCCGAGTTTGCGCGAGCGAAAGGAAAGAGAACCGGACTAATAATACATTTTGTTTGGATGATTTTATTAGTCAGGTGTATACTGAATAAAATAAGTGGATCGGTTAAAGTAGTTCAGTGCTTATTTAATACGGAAGAGCACCAAATGGCCGATTCCGTACTATTAATCTTATCCGATTCTTTATAGAAGTTGCCAAACGAGATCTTAATGTCTAGAGTCTAGGGATAAAAAATCTAATTAAACTATATAATTTATAGAGAGAGACGAAATTGCAAAGTAGGACTGCTTAATTAGCGTAGAACACCGCTAACTGCCAAAAGCCTCCACCAACATTCTCACTTACTACTTTTCAGCGAAAAAAAGCTTCAGCCTTTAATCTCCCTCTCCAACTCCAAAGTCCAAACCCAGAAAATGCCCCCAAATCTCTGCACACTCATCTTTCTCCTGGCGACCACCGTCTCCACCTGCGGATCCATAGGCGTGAACTGGGGTACGACGGCGTCGCACCCACTACCGCCGGCCAAGGTGGTGGAGCTGCTGAAGTCCAACAATGTTACCAAGGTCAAGCTGTTCGACGCCGACCCAGGCGTCCTCGGAGCGCTTTCTGGGTCCAAGCTTAGCGTCACTGTGGGCATTCCCAATGCATTGCTTAAATCCCTCAACTCTTCCAAGAAGGCTGCCGAGAGTTGGGTTCATGACAATGTCACTCGCTACGTCTCCAACGGCGACGGCGGCGGTGTTAAAATTGAGTGAGTTTTCGTCCTTCTCTTTGGTTTTTTTGCCCGATGGGGTTTTAATTTGATGCTGCATTTGGATTTTGGGTGGTAAATAGTTAATTTACTGTCGATGAAATTTGATTGTTAGAAATACCCAATTGCTGAATTGCATTGTATTTGTGTTACACATTTAGAAAGAATGTATCTTGTTACTGCTTTTGCTTAGATTAAGTGATACCGTTGGCATTGTGTTGCAATTCTGGGGCAATGTAGGATGTTAGAAAATCGTAGTTTTCGAACGAAGTTGCATTGCGCATGAAGTGGGGACTTTTGTGAAATTATCCTTAGTTTAATGTATATGAAAAGAACCACAAATGAAAGGGGACCATGTCGAAATCTTCGTCACTATGTTTTTCAGAGTAGATGCTTAAACATCACGTCAAGGTTAATCTTTGATGTCGTGTGAGCCGGCATATGGAATTTAAAGATACTTTTATTGTGTTCTTCATGGTTGAAGAACGAAAGAAAATAGTATAATGGTATTTGTGTTCCGATGCTACTAGTTCAAGTCCCCTGGCGTGTTCAAGTGCTGCATTGGTGCTTGATTTTTGGCAAATAAACTGATAAACTTTCTAGGAGATGAGAGATATACCTAGAGGCTAGAGTAAAAAGAAACTTTCCTCTGTCTATTAATTTTTAAAGAGGAGCCTGTTGCCTCTTCAACATGTCAGTATCAGTGATCTCTCACTGGGCTTAATTGCATTAGGACTGGTCGAACGAGCAAATTTTGTAGTGAGAAGGAATCTTTTAGGATTAGCCAGCCGTGCAAGGACAAGTTGACAGATAAATTTTTGTAGCAGGGATTTTGCGGTTCATGAACTCATTAGCATCTTAGAGTAGCTAATGAATATTTGTTTGTTGATCAAATCAGATGTCGAATGGACTTTGGTCATTCATGAATCAATATATGGTTGTTTCGTATTGTATATATTGGTTTCTAACTGGTCTATTTTCAGGTATGTTGCTGTTGGAGATGAGTCATTTCTCCAGAGTTATGGTGAGCAATTTCACCCATTCGTCATAGGAGCGGCAATGAATATCCACACAGCTTTGGCCCGAGCAAAATTGGAGAGCAATGTGAAAGTGGTGGTGCCTTGTAGTTTTGATTCCTTCCTGTCAGAGTCTGGCCATCCTTCAAAAGGACACTTTCGGGCTGACCTCAATAGAACCATGATTAAACTGCTCACGTTTCTCAGCAAGCACAATTCACCATTCTTTGCAACCATTTCCCCGTTCATAAGTCTCCGCCAGAACAAAAACATTTCCCTCGACTTCACTCTATTTAAAGATAATGCAAAACCTCATAACGACAGCCGCAAAACATACAAAAACAGCTTTGACTTGAGCCATGACACCTTGGTTACTGCTTTGTCAACAGTAGGATTTCCGAAGATGGAAATTGTTGTGTCACAGATTGGTTGGCCTACAGATGGAGCAGCAAATGCAACCTCTTCCACTGCAGAGACATTCATGAAAGGCCTGATGGCGCACCTTCGTAGCAAATCGGGAACCCCACTCAGACCTCGGAATCCTCCAAGCGAAACATATGTTTTTAGCCTCTTAGATGAGGACCAAAGAAGCATAAGCTCTGGAAATTTTGAGAGACATTGGGGTGTCTTCACTTTTGATGGTCAAGCCAAGTACCGTTTTGATTTCATCCAAGGTTCGAAAAATCTCGTGGACGCACAGAATGTGGAGTACCTTCCGGCTAAGTGGTGCGTGGTGAACAATAACGGGGACTTATCTAATGCAACTGCTAGTGCTTCAGAGGCATGTTTGCATGCCGATTGCAGTGCAATGTCTCCTGGCGGGTCTTGCTCCAATATCAGTTGGCCTGGCAATATCTCATATGCATTTAACAGCTACTATCAGCAGCATAACCAGAGTGCAGATAGCTGTGACTTTGGTGGCTTGGGTTTAATCACAACTGTCAATCCATCCGTGGATAATTGCAGGTTTTCGGTTCAGCTACGCACTTCTCTTTCAGATTCCTTCCGCCCGGACTACCTTTCCCTGTGCATGACCTTGCTAGTGACAACCCTTTTGTTATCTTTACCCCGATTTACATAGAAGATAGATTTTGAGGACAGTTTTGAGAAAATAGATATCCGAGGAATTTTTTAGCCGCTGTATTATCCGTCTGCTGATCGATTGGTGCCGGTGTTGTTTTTGTAACTCGTAAGTTTAAACACTTATCGAAGCTATTGCTCTACAAAATTAAAGATAGTAAAAGAAGGGTTTGGGAAATCTCTATATTTGTTTCTTGTTAGTATGCAGAGTGAGTGTGAGCATTTCAATTTCCCAATTAGTAAGAAAAGACGAGATGTACGTGCGCATGTGTGGATTAAGTCAGTTGATGGCGGAGTTATCACGAGTTGATTTGTAATTTAATTGGTTAGACTAATGTACCTGCCACTTATGCCGAATTCGAATCTCCCTCCTCTGACTTGTATGAAAAAAAAAAAAAAACAAAAGAAGCTCACTGGTCTGGGCCCTAAGAAAACCCAATACGGACTCAAAGGGTTTCGGGTTTGGGCTTTTGACATGATTAACCAACACGTGTTGGAGCCATAGTCTTGGAGACATATATAAAGTAGAAGTACTCAGCGCGTAAATATCTTTATTTCGAGTCTTACCCTAATCTGTGTGTCCCTGTGATTGTTTCGCTTCTCTCTCGCTCGAACCTAGATCATGGCTGGAATCTACGGTCAAGGGGGCGATGGTGCCCCTCCGACATACGGATCTAGCGGCGGCGGCGGCGGCTATGGTGGTTCTGGCGGATACGGAGGCGGTTCTGGTGGTTATGGAGGTGGTGGTGGAGGCGGGAGCTATGGTGGAAGCGGTGGCGGTGGATATGGAGGTAAGGGCGGCGATGGAGGTGGTTACGGTGGTGGACGGGGCGGTGGCGGTCGAGGTAAATTTCATTACTTTGTTCCTTCGAGTTTATAATTGTTTAAATTCTTTTGATTTTGATTTGACGAATTTGGTTTTGATTGCAGGTGGAGGATATCAAGGCGACCGTGGTGGTGGAGGCAGAGGTGGCGACCGTGGTGGTGGCGGCAGAGGCGGCCGCGGTGGCAGTGGAAGAGATGGTGATTGGCTGTGTCCTAATCCAGGGTAAGCCCTTTCTCTTTTTCTATCTCGTTCTTTCTTTCTTTTTGATTTTGATCGGTTTTATTATTTATTTAATCTTATCCGTATATTTTATTGGGTTTTAGAATTAACTTCTTAGAATTAAAACTTAAAGTATTAGCTTTAAGTCGAAATTTATTTATTTTTGTTTATTTCCTTATTGCATATGTATATTGTGGTTTATGGAATCGGTATGGTTGTATATAGCTGTGGGAATTCGAACTTTGCAAGAAGAGTTGAGTGTAATAAGTGTGGCACGCCCTCTCCTTCGGGTGCCGGTGGTGATCGTGGCAGTGGTGGTGGTTATAACAGAGGAGGAAGTGGTGGGGGCTACGGTGGCGGTAACCGTGGTGGTAGGGGTGGTAATTATGATGGGGGTCGAAGTGGTAACTATGAAGGAGGTAAAAGTAGCAGTTATGATGGAGGCAGAGGCGGTAGTTATGACAGTAGAGGCGGTGGTGGTAGTAGAGGTGGTTCTTATGGTGGTAGCCAAGGAAGAGATGATGGTGGGTATGGTCAGGTTCCTCCAAGTGCTCCACCGTCCTATGGTGCAGCTGGAGGCAATTACGCACCATCTTACAATGCTGGTTATGGAACAGATGCAGTTCCTCCTCCTACAAGCTATACTGGTGGACCTGGATCGTATCCCCCATCTTACGGTGGTCCTGCAGGCGGTTATGGTGGTGATGGTCTAGGTGATGCAAGGGGTGGTGGGCGTGGGGGCCCTCCAGCTAAATATGATGGTGGATACAGTGCTGGTGGTCGTGGTGGATATGGCAGTGGTGCTACAGAAGCCGCAGCTAAGGTGAAGCAGTGCGACCAGAATTGTGATGATACTTGTGACAATGCTAGAATCTACATATCAAACTTACCACCAGATGTTACCGTTGACGAACTTCAGCAGCTCTTTGGAGGCATTGGACAAGTAAATCCATACCTACTTCTGAACTTTGTGCATCCGAGTTTATAAGATTGAATTTTGTTTACTGATTTTTATAGTTTGAGGATCTGTATGGAAATTTATTTTTCATTTCTCTTGCAGTTGTAGGAACAGGTTAAATTGCCTTGTCAGCTCCACAAATTGGTATACATTTATTCGGTTACTTAATGCTAAGTTATTGTTCAGGTGGGAAGAATCAAGCAGAAACGTGGCTATAAGGATCAATGGCCATATAATATCAAAATATACACAGACGAGTCTGGAAAAAACAAAGGCGACGCATGTTTAGCCTATGAAGATCCCTCTGCTGCACATTCAGCTGGTGGATTTTACAATGGTAACTTTTTTCTTTTATTCTGCATGGTAAGATGATGTTTAAGTCGTTCTATTCTAACTAGGTATTGTGCTTACAGATTATGACTTAAGGGGCTATAAGATCAGTGTTACAATGGCGGAGAGATCAGCTCCAAGGCCTTCGTTTGAACAAGGGTAGATATCTATGTACATTTTATAATTTGAATGAAGTTGAAAATAACTCTTTTTCTTGTTGTTCATGTGCTATGTTGCTTCCTCACATTGGGAGAAATTTCCAATGTGGATATGTATCCTGATGTTTAATATTTGCTTGTGGGTTTTATAAATTGTTCTTTTTCCTGATGTCACAATCACTAAAGTCATTGAGTAATTCAATTGTGGTATTCTGTTAATGGGTGATACACTGAATTTCCGATGTGCTTTATGAAATTCTTTTGCAATATATGGTTTTTTGTGGTGAAGAGATGTAGCTTTTTTTTTTTTTATTATGGCAATTTGTTTGCATGCTGGTTTATTTTAACTGTGGGTCCACTGTTTTTGCGTGAATGAGTTTCTGGTTTGCTTATTTAATTTTGTGCTTTTGTCTGCATGCCGAGTCCTGACTTGCTTTTTCTTGTGCAAGCAGTGGTGGTGGTGGTAGAGGTGGATATGGTGGCGGTGACAGGCGCAACAGTTATAGAGACGGTGGAGCTGATAGACATCAACACGGCGGAAACCGTTCGCGTCCTTACTGAGAGAATTTCCAGATGAAGCAGATTTTATGTAATGAGAATTGTTGTCTGAGGGTTTTTGTAGTATTCCGTTGGAGGGTTCTTAAACTGGAGACTAAGAGGTAGGTTGTTCACTAACCCTGAGCAAGGCCTCTGTCCTCCTATATTAACTTTACCTAAAACTATCTGGAGGAGTTTCAATTATGTGCATGGGATTGATATTAGTTGTGTGAATGTTTTATAGAGACAAGTCGATAATCTCCAAATTGCTTGCTGCTATGGTAGGTTGATATTTTCAGGTGAGTGCTGCTCTTTCGTAACCATTATTAACACTTATTTGGAGATTGCCCAGATTTGCATCACTGGGTTCTTGATTGCATCTGATCATTTTATATCTATGGCTCAGATGCAAGCATTGATATCTGTACATGCTTTCTGACTGAAAATTTGTTGCCCGTATGAGAAATCACTGAAGATGCTTCCTGTGGCTGGGAGTTTATATTGGAATGTACTTGATGTTAGATGTGAATCCTGACCATTGGATTGGATTGGATTGGATTTTGCTTAACTTTGATCTCCAGCTGAACTTATTTAAGTTTGCTATCATGTTACATGGAATAGGTTTTCCATGTAGGATTTTGTTATTTTGGTTAGACATTTTTGATCATGTTGTGTGGAGGCTCTTTTCCTACATCGAGGCTTTCGCTTTGCGATGATTTTACTTCACCACATCAATCTAGTGTTTAAGATCTAGTATTGTTTGCCAAAACGTCATGGTGCCTAAAATTTTGCCAACCGGTTGCCTTCATTGTTCAGCTACTTACTGGGTGGGGCTAGTCTTCCTTGAGGGTGGCTGCAAAGTACTTGTGGATGACAAGAATATCTGCGTAGCTACTAGCTCCTAGCTCCTAGCTCCTAGCGTCAACTGTCATGTCCTCCATTCTGTTGCTGATGGATGCTTACTGTCATGTGCTTCTACTGTATTCTTGGCATTTGCCTTGTGGGTTTCTTTCAATTTTTAGTTTAGGGAATGATGGAGTACACCCTAGTAATCACGTTGCGGTCGGAGTTTAAATCGTTGTACTACATCCCAAACACTTGCATATTTGAATCAAACCGTTTGTTTCCTTGATATCTTCTCTATTTTTCCTTTTGGTCTCAAGTGGTGATTTTCTGTTTGTTTGTAAATTGATTTGCTAAATGTTGGGCTTAAAACCGCCCGTCTCCGTACGATTGACATTTTGCGATACGATTTGGTGCTTGTTTTGCTTAGAACTTTTGTCGATCCCTTTTCCCTCTATTGTGTTTGCCTAGTGTTCAACTTATTGGGTATTACTGCTCGGTTCTGTGTAACTCATATACCACATCTAATGGTTGTTACTGCCCGGCACGTCGGCGTCTCAACGCAGGCCCTCGACCCCATCTTATGGTTTTTTATTATGCCGGTCGTATTTATTTTAGCCAAGTTTAAAACTTTCCACTTATTAATGAGAGAGAATATTGTAAGATTGTAGCATTGCGACGCTTTCTTATGTTTATAAAAGATATTTTAGCAATGAGTCAAAAACTCGTAAACTTAACCTTTTTGGATTATGACTTTTAATTTAGTTACGAATAATCTAATATTTTAAAACATGTCAATACAAGTTATGAAAAGTAACATAAAATGTGTTTTTTTTTTAAATTTTAAATGCAATCAATATTTTTGCTCTAAACTACTCCATCGAGAGTGAAGAATTTGAACTTGGAATGTAGTGAGTTAAAAAATAATAGAAAATTGAAAGTGGCAAATGAGATTTCGCCTTTCTTTGGTATAAGTGGGCCTTAATTTCCTTTAAACATGCCTTAAATGGGTTAAAGATTGCAGGCCCATTATGGCCCATCTTATTTTTATAAACCCTACTCAAAGTGGAATTCAGAGACCATTTTGCCGCCCAAATGTCAGAGATCTTTCGCTCACTCGTCTTGAACAGAAGGTCCATTTCTGCTTCTTCTCCAATCTTCCACCCTCTCTCTCTCTGGTATTGAAAATATTGAGCTTTTTCAGGTTCGATGACGTGACGCTACGAGTATTGGAATCGGCATTGGTTTCGAAGGACGTAAAGTCGTCGATAGAAGTCAGGTCCGGCTTCAGGCAGTTCATGAGGTCGGAATCGCTCTCCGTTCTGCGAGAAACTGCAGAGAAAAATGCGGAAGAGAAGCTTCTTGTTCTCGAGTTTCTTGTTCGCGCTTTTGCACTAGTAGGCGATGTTGAGGCAAATATTCTCAAAATTCAAATCCTCTCAATTTCATCGTGTTCATCGCACTTCCTTACTTTGATTCAATTAAAGATTTCAATTTCAGGCGTAATTATTCCTAAGTTTAATTTTTTTTCATGCCACTTTGGCGAAATTGGTGAATTTTATGAAGTTAATTATGTCATAAGCCAAATCGCTAGGGTTCTTTGGAATTTGGTACTAATTATCTGCTATGTGCTTGTGGATCGGTTTGTGATTGCAGAGTTGTTTGGCTTTGAGATATGAGGCATTGCTTTTGCGGGACATCAAATCTTCGACGAATCCATGGCTACAAGTTTCTTATACGGAATGGCTGAATTTTGCTCACCAGTCAAGAGATAGTGGTTTCTATTCAGTTGCAGGAAAGGTGAGTGTGATCATCACCTTCATAACTATCACTACTTTTTATCAGTGTTCTTAATTTCTTAACTTATTCGTATCCGGAGAAGCAGTGCAGGTGTAGCTAAAGGAATAAAGAAGGAATTTTGTTTGATAAATTTTCAGATTATGATTGATTTATTACCCATATCTATGATCAATTGCTTGATAACTAAATCTGTGGTCGATACCCAAGTTGTCCTTTTCCATGAGATTTCTTGTTTTCAAGTTAACAACACATAATTCAGTTGACAACATGCAGATTTCTTATTTTTCAAGCTTGGGACAACATGTTTTAAATTTGTTGTTATTGTTTCTTTTGATTGCTATTGATTCCTAAAATGAGCGGCACAAGTGCAACAGATCTTATATTTAGTGCTATACAAATGGCTTATTTACTACTAGATGAAGGTGGATTAGACACGCAAAACTATTGCATTTTTATCATGTAATTGCTCATGTTATATGTAATAACAAACTGCATGCTATGTTTGTTTTTCGACTCACTTCTTGTATCGTCAATCTTTGTTATTGTGGTGTATATCCTGATTTAAGCTTTTTCTGTAGGCATGTGAACATGCATTGGATTGCATTAAGAGGAAATCTACTGAAGACCGTAAAACAGATGAAGTTAACGTTATGAAGAAATCTACTGAAGACCTAAAAACAGATGAAGTCCTTGAAAGTGTGCAAGCAATTGAAAAGATAAAGAGACTCAAGGATTGTGCCATGGCATCTGCTTCTTCCCACTCTGGTAATTCTTCCTAACCGTTTTGATTTTCTTCAATATGAACGCCGCATTTTTGTTTGTGTACTTTTATGTGCCAGAATTGCTGATAGAGTCAACTTGAAAGGTGAATTGATAATTATGTCCACACTCTACTGTGGTTGCTTTCCAGGCTTCCTATTTGCTTCGTAATATTAGGTCATAATACTGAATGCTTTCGGTTAACCTATTTGCGATGTGAAGTAAGTTTTGATGCTATTATCTCTGCTTCCAAATAGTGAGAATTTATACTCAGTTTATACTCAGGTTACAAACCTCTCGCTTTCGTCGTAATAGGGGCAATAATGAAATGCAAAGATATGGGTAGGTGGGGAAGTCGGTTAGGATTAAGCTATGTCAAGGGTTCGCTACTCTCCATTGTAACGAAAACAAATGTATGATGTTGCAGTGTTTGCTGCAGTTCCTCAATCGATAGTTACTCCTGCTTAGGTATCTCTACAGGAAATCTCAATGTAGTTCTTCTCTTTGGTTTTATGTGACTCATATTTGGTAACTAAGTTAATGTGTTAACTTATCCACGGCATTCGGGGGTTGTTTGCTATAATTTGATCGTGGAAACTTCTATTGGCTGATATCAGTTCAAGCGCAGACGGCAGACTACTTGAAAAAGAGACTAAAGGAGAAGAGCACGGAGCGTCCCTTAGATTTCAAGGAGCCAAAATGTGTTGTAGCAAGCACTTTGTTCCGAAATGGAATCAGAAGGCGGAATCTACGAAAATTGAACACGAGTCGAAGCTTGCTGGGGATGACTAATGAATCGTAGCCTAGTCCATTTTGGGGGACATTGTCAACATCCTTGTGCTCGTGCTGGTGGATTCTATTTGCAGTCTAGAAGGGGAACCCTGAAGTTTAATTTAGAGGTGCTTTTGTGCACCAAGTGCCTGAATATCTTAAACATAACAAAGATAAGGTCTACAATCACAACAATAACAATTGGTCTCATGTAGTATGTCTTACATTGACATTGTAGCTGTCAAACTACAGTAACAAGGGGCGGACTTGTAGCTTATGTGGTTAAGAGTCGTTATCCTGTATTTTAGGTATTGTGTTCAAATGGCTTTCTCGGGATATTTACTTGTACCAGAAATAAACATAAACAAAAATGGCTTCTAAACCCCCACGATTGGGGACATTTTGCCTAGATTACAAGACTGAATTCTAGTGACATCATCATTCAATAAATACGTACCATAGTTGGGGACATTTTGCCTAGATTACAAGACTGAATTCTAGTGACATCATCATTCAATAAATACGTACCATAGTTGGAGACATTTTGCCTAGATTACAAGATTGAATTCTAGTGGCACCATAATTCACTAAATGCGTGCCTCTTGTTTTAGAGCAGATACAAGAGTAAATATACTGAGGTAAACTGTATGATCAATCTAAAATAATGTCATTAATAAGAAAAAGAAAGAAAACTAATAAAAAAATGTTTGAAAACTTTAAATTTTAACGATAAGGACAAAATAAAGGGTAAAATGAATAGTATCAGAATTGACTTTTTTTGTGTAAAAATATAATTTTTCGTTAAAGTGAATAGTATCGGAAATTTTTCGTTAAAGTTTTCAAAAATAATGTAACTTTGTGGACTCAAATATAAACCAAAGCCCACTCAAGCTCTTTACGAGTTCATCCGTTTCAGACTCAATAGGTTGGTGTTGTTCATTTACAGGAACAATAAACTTGTTGCTATACAGACGACAAAGGATTTCTTAAATCAAGGCTAGATACGAAGTGAAAGACGAAAGCCAAACATTTTTTCTTTAATTATTTTATTTTAGATAGTGCTATTCACACATTTCTTTATACTTCTTGAATAACTTTTTTAATTTTTTTTATTAATGTTCTTTAATTCATTCGATATGATAATAAAAAATTAAAAAAAAATACGTAAGAAATAAAAATAAGTGTGGATAATATCACTCTTTTATTTTAAAAATCACATTGGTTTTCTCTTAGGCTTGGAGTTCTGTGTATCAGTCTGCAAGGCCTGATCGCAGGCACCCAGGTGGCATTCTCAGGCCTGCTCAATTAGAGGGCCATAGGACAAAAGGTACTCATACTTATCTTTCCTTTTCCTTTTTTTTTTGTTTATTAATTTGACTCTCTTCTGTATTTTTTTTGTGCGTGAAAGTGGTCTATGTGCTACTCTAATGAATTGAGATCCTCCCTCGATATCTAGATTCGAAGTTTCTCCATCTTAGTTCCTTTTTGTTTAAACTGAGTACTTCGAACAATTTCCTCTAGTCAGTCTTAGCACTCTCTCTCGTTATCATCGAATATGTTCTGCTATTTTTCATTTCAATGAATTTGAAAATTTAGACCACTTAATTTAAATTATGCAATTCTCATTGGCCCACTTTATATAAAACCAAACCCTTGACGAGTAAGATCTCTCTCTCCCTTGACGGCCCGGCTTTTTCGATTCGTATGCTCCGGACACAGAGATCTAGAGAGAATCTCAACTCCTATTTTCTAAGAAATTCTGGGTCCGACAGTCGAACCACGTGTCCGTGCGGCTTCAGACACCAAAAAATGCACCTATTCTACTCTTTTTTTTTTGGGTGGTGCTAGCCACACACCCTTTCTTACCTTCTATACACCCCCTGTTAATTTTTTTTTTTTTACTCTTCTCAATTTATTCAACTTGAAAATGAGAGGAGTATGTGGAACGTAAAAAATGATGTGTAGATAACATCACCCTTCTCTAATTTGTCATGCTAGTCCTTGTCCACTTCTAGTTCACCCCTTTCACACCACCCCTCATCTGGTGTTGCACACAAGAGTCTCTCCTATTTACTTCCGTCTCTTGATTATTTTTTAATTCATTCAATTTAAATGCTAGAAAAAAAAAGTGCAGTAAGACAAAACAAAGTGCGTTAGTAATTTCCATTTTACACACTATGTATAGTTTATGTTGGCAATGGTCTTTTGGGTACTACGTAGAATTTTGAAATCAAAACTTATGTACTTGCAACACACTTGTAGTTTAAGTGTTTGAGAGCAATTAATCATACTGCAGAAGTGCTAGGTTTAATTTTTCTATTTCTCGCTTCTATGAAAAAAGTTATGTAACTGAAAGTTATGGCTATACTGATAATTAACGTGGCCTAGCTTTTACCGGCCGCATCATATTTGCCCTAATATTTTTAAGCTGAAAATACTTATTTTTATTTGTTTACATATTAACCATGCACAGTTTAACACGCGTGTATGAATATATATATTTCTTTTTACATACTTTTAATGAGTTACTTTTACTAATATGTCAAATTGTGGTTGTAATTTTGTAGAAAAAAAGAAGAGAATATGACTCGTTTTAAGAATGCAAACCCAAACATATATAGTTATTTTCGTTGTTTTGAGTTGATAGTGGGAAAATGGAAGCATCGGAAATCCAACACCACTCTGTTCAAGCAATTGAAATTGAAATTGAGGTGAGGATAGCACCATATGACCGAAGTTTGAGGGTGCCATTGTCCAACTTATATGGCTTCTAATGTTATCCACCATTTTAGAATATATATTAAGAAAACCTGCATGCATATATCTCAAGAATCGAATCTTCCATATGACCAAGGCAATTGCATTCAATGTTTGCATCGGAGGTTGCATGTTTTATTTTCCTCTAAGTTGATGAAAGATGTCTGTTTTTCCTCTACTTTATTCATTTGCTTAAAATATACAGTAAAACAAAAACTTCACATAGATCTCACCGTCTAGAGCGTAGAAGTTTTTCTTCTTCCTAGACCTTAGGGTTTGAAACTTGAAACACAAAACTGAAACTTGTATAATATTAATTAAAAATATATACGCGTTTTCTGTGGTAATGTGTTGATGAAATGAAGAAAGCAGAGGAATAATATATTGCCGAAGAAGAAAGAAATTCAACATTTTTTTCTTCTTCATATGATGTATTTGTTGAAAGTAATAATTGCTCATTAGGGAAAGAAGAGACTCTATGGGCTGGTTTGGTATTGCTGTGCTTTGAAAAAAAGCTGCTGTGAGAATAAGCGGCTGTGCTGTGAGAATAAGCGGCTGTGAAATAAATCAGCTGAGTGTTTGGTAAACTTTTTTGTAAAAGTGCTTTTGGAAAAAAAAAGCAGTCTGATAGTGGGTCTTTTCATTAAAGAAGCACTGTAGCTCCGTGTGCTTTGAAAAAAAGCCAGTTTTCCAAAGCTACAAATAGCAGCTTCAGCTTTTTCCTTTGATTTCAGCTTATTCTTACAGCAGCTTCTAAAATAAGCCTTTTTTTTTTCAGTTTACCAAACACCTAAAACTCTCACAGCTTTTTTTTCATGGGTGCTTTTTTTTTTAAGCACCTCACTCCCAAACTAGGTCTATATATGCTTATAAGTTGTTGGGTTACCTACTGTATTGTTAATGGGTTTATAGTAGAACCTCAAATACTGAGGGATGAGGGATTTAAGTACGCCACATAATAAACCAACCATAATAATTTAGTATCAAACTTGTCATCCATATAGTAGTTGAATTTAAAACCTCTTACTTGTAAGTAGAGAAGAATATTATTTAAGTGTAAAAAAAAATCAACGTTATAGCCCCACATAATGAACAAGTCATAATAATTTAGTATTGAACTTATCATCCTCTGTCAGACTGTTAATGAGTCGAGTCATTATTGGGTCATCCGTTTAGAACCGACCTTTAATGATTTGGTTTGTTATCGGATCACACATTAAGAACCCATTAAGATGACGGGTATGACACATAAATGACCCGTTTGTCAGGTTTAGACATTAGGCATGACAATTTCTTTTCAGACCTATTACCTCGATACGAACACGATCTGTTTGTCGGGTCACCAGTTTGTCAGGTTTAGACATTGGCCATTAGGCATGACAATTTCTTGCATGACCCATTAAACCAACAAGAAACAACATAATCTGTAACGAATCGAGTCCTTATTAATTCACTTGTTCTTTGATACGATACGAAGTATGACAAAATGATACAAATGCGACAACATGACCCGTTTTCCAGGCCTCAGTAGTCGAATCTAAAACTCTCTCACTGATAAATAGAAAAGAATATTAGTTATGAGACTCTAGTTTTAAGTGGCAAATAACTTCACATTATCGCCCCCATTACAATATTAGAATAACACACACATATATACATATATTGTGTGAGAGATCAGAGATGAGTGTCTAATTGAAAACACAGGCATTATTTATACTTTAAGATATATTAATTGATGCTACGACTTAATAATAAAAAACGAAAAACGGATATATATAAACATATGCCATGACAACTAGCTAGGGGAAGAGAGCTGTTTTCCTCGGAACAAAAGATTAGAAGCTTGGAATCATGTGGAGATCATTAAATGCAAGAGAGTGAGAAGAGGTCTTAGGGTTTCACAACTGCTATTTGTTTTAGTTTCAATCTCTCTCGAAACGGGTTTCCTTTTTATTAATTTCTTAAGCCTTTGCTTCATGTCGGATCTCATTAATTGGGTCACATTAATTTCTCTGTGGAGGTTTAGTATTATCTAATATGCTTATTTATTTTTAATACAACGTATACATGTGATTGAGGATTTTTTTAAATTAGATAAAACTTAGTAGTACTGGTCACTCGTGTGACGTGTTAATTCATGGATGGTTTGCGGCCATGCAATGTTTGAACATGCATGCATTGTGCCAAAAAAATAGTTTACAACTTGTATTTCTTTTTATTTTTTCTCTCAATAAATTGAATTCGATATATATAAGTTTGTACTTGATTAATTATATATCTGTTAGGTTTGAATTAAAATAAAATGTTTCATGCCTTGCATGACTGTGGTAGATGGATTGGTGCATATGCCTTAGGAACTTACTAGTTTACAAGCTAAGCTGTGCAATTTCTAGCTACTTCATGAAAGTAAGGTCTACCAATTGCCAACAGAAGTTTGCTATTCTACTAGTTGCTAATTGGTTTTGTAGTAACGTTAATTTTCATTATGATATTGGAGTTTGTTTACCCTAGCTCAATGGCCATATGTGCTTTGTCTACATGTTAGGTTTTAAAGTTTCGTCACACGTGAAGGAGTATTAAGGATGTGAAGAATTATACCAGTTCATTGTTGCCGATGAATTTTAGAGTATAATCTACACATGGGTCCATCAGAAACGATAAACATGAGTTTACATAACGCCAAACAAAAACATGTGCATATATAGCAGTCACAATCTGGTAGGGAAAAACAATGGCAAAATTACCATTTTTCTATGAAGTCGTCATGAACTTTATTTTCAAAATTGATGTGGGGCTAGTCCCCGAAAATGCTCATTAAAGTTGGGGTTAAAAATCTTTCTTGCTGAAACTTTACTTGTAGGATTGTACCATTTAGAGAAAGAGATAATCCGCATAATGTCTGTAGGCCTTCCCTTTAAATAACATTGTATGAATTTTATTCAAGATCTGTATAGGAACTCTTGAGGATCCAATAATTTTTGCAAATTTTAAGTAACATGAAAATAAACGCGTTTGGTTTAATCGTTATGATGAGTCTAATGACTGGTGAGGTCTAATCTTTTTTTTTTTTTTCTATTTCCGGAAAAGGGGCTAACATATATGTATATTTGATATTTAAAGAATGGTAGGTTTTATGTTTTTGGTATGTAAAGAATATTTGTGGTTGGTCAACATAGCTGCATGAAAAAAACAAGACAAACTAAATCCATTATATTTGTTTGAAAAAATAAAATCCATTATATTTGGTAAACATAAACTTAATAGAAATTAATATATTTTGGGTGAGTGAGAGCATTGATCGAAGATTCAAAAGTTCTAATGTAGGCGTTGGGGGCTGTGAGATAGAAATGTTGTGAAAATGTATGTTTCCATGTGAATGTCTGCCAACAAACATTCACGTCGTTGAGTCCATCTCTCTCGGTGTCTTGGTCCCGGTTAGGGTTTCACATCCCTTTCAATTTCTCTCTCTTTCTAAAACCCTAACCTTAGTTAACCTCTCTCCCCAATTAATGGCTTTCAAATTAATCTCTAATTTAATATTCGTTTTCAATAATTAATCCTTTTTTTTTCTTCTTCTCTTACTAGTTTTTGCTTATACCAATACACACAGTGCAGCAGAAGATAGAAATTGAAGAGTCAAACCAGAACGTGAGAACTACACAACTGCATGGCTTTTGCCAACCTACATATGTGCAAATATATATCATACAATTCACGAGCCTAGGCGGTGGTCAACTAGAGAAGAATCTATTCCCTCCAATTTGACCTAGTTGCCCTTGCTAATCACATTCAAATCTGTCACGCTTCATGGCTATAATCGTCGTAATTTCACATACGAAATTGCTAATTTGCCTAGTTGGGGATATCCAGATTCTAGTTATTTTAAGTCTGAATTTGTTTTATGATTGTTAATTGTGATGATAATATTATTTTAATGGCGAAGCATGTGGAACCATTCTACCTTAAGGCTACCATCCTTGAACCAATATAAATATGCAGTTTCAGTTCTTTGGCTTGAACACTACTAAGCTCCCTTTTGTTACAACTTTTCAGTAGTAAGAAAGAGCTTTCCAGCTTTTCTTAATCACGCAGTTCTTCAGAGGGAAACATTTCTTTTTTGGGGTTGTTCTTTTTAGGGTAAAATATGGGATCGGGCTCTTCCCCGTGTGCTTCTTGCAAGTTGTTGAGGCGCCGGTGCGCCAAAGACTGCATCTTTGCCCCTTACTTCCCTTCTGATGACCCTCATAAGTTTGCCATTGTTCACAAGGTCTTTGGTGCTAGCAATGTCAGCAAAATGTTGCAGGTTTCTTACTCTCTCTAAACTTGAATTTCCACACCCCCTTTTTCTCCCCCTGCAGACCCCTGTTTATTTATGGTTTTTGAATTGAATAAATTAAATGAGACTTAGTAGATATAAATAAACATGAAAGCTCACAAATGAAAAAGGTTGTGAGAAAACGCTATTTGCACTCGCTTCATGCACTTTTATGGAAGGGTACTGCAAACAAGACCATCACAATTAATTGATGGCATGTTATTTGCTCTCATCCATAGAAGTGCAAGCATCCCCTTGATCAATGCTTATACTTCTTATTTGTTGCATATTTCTGATATCGTTAAACTAGTGACAAGAGATGAGTTCAAACAAAGAACAATTACAAAATTAGGTTTTTTATGTGTCTAATAAGTTATGATTTCCTGTTCATTCAGGAGCTTCCCATTCATCAAAGAGGAGATGCTGTGAGCAGTTTGGTTTATGAAGCAAATGCAAGAGTGAGAGACCCGGTATACGGGTGCGTTGGGGCAATTTCTTTCCTGCAGAATCAAGTTTCTCAGCTGCAAATGCAGCTTGCAGTGGCTCAGGCAGAGATACTTTGCATCCAGATGCAACAGGAACCTGTAGCCTTACCAACCCAGATTGATCAACACCAACACCAACACCATCATCAAGATCATGACCAGAAGTCCCTTCTTTTATCCAACAGTGACATCAATAGCATTCCACATCAATACTTCAGCAGCTTTGCTTCTCCTAGCAATGTAATCCAAGACCCTCTTAAAAGAGAGTCTCTTTGGACTTGATCATTTGCTTATCATCATTAATCAAAGTACTGCCAATCCATCTTTCCAATACAATTTCCTTTATCTTTGTTTGATCATTCAATTAGTACTACTCTATTTGTGTGTGATCCGCATGTGCACGCAGGCATCGGTTTCATTTTGTGCACGTACGTATGAGAGAGAGAGAGAGAGAGAGAGAGAATTTTGTATATGGAATTTTGGGTCAACCCATGCATGTGGGAGATGGAGTAAAGTAGGGATTACAAGGCTTCTTTTTCTTATTGTAGACGTCATTGTAGAATGTAAAGCTATTAGCGCTCTTTGACTAGTATTTCCTTCTTTTAGTTTTTTCACCATAATATTTGTTGACACGCTAAATGACTCACTGGGGTTCAACCTATTCCTCCTACCCCAATGTACAGTAATATAGCTGCTATAACAAGTGTGTCAAGCACTCCCAATATTTTCTCCAAACAACAAAAAAAAAAAAAACCTACATATGAACCAATGTATTAAAAGGTGGGGGCGTGGCCGAGGCGTCCAATGGATAGTCCAGCCTAGGCACAAGGTGAAACCTCACGGAACCTAAAATTTTAATATTATATATATATATATATATATAAGTATATTTATAACAATATAATACCTTGTAAAAACAAATATAACTATAACTAAATCAAAGATAATATCATCTTCTTTATTACTAAGTCTAGTTGTACTTGGAAACAATGTCATATAGTCTCAAAATGTTATAATTATTTATTTTATTGTAAGCAATTATAGAGAACTTCAAGGAAAATAAGGATGAATGGAGTAGTTATAGGGTATTTAAAAAGATATAAAGCAATAATTATGGGAATTTCAAGGAAAATAAAGGGTTGAGTGAAGTATTTACAGGGTATTTAAAATGAAATAAAGGCTGAGTGGATCAATTATTATGGAAATTTGTGGAGTATTTGGAGAGAGAAAGTCTCTCATTCTTCTTCATTGAAACTAGAACAACAAAAAACATTTCAGAAAACCTTGATTTTGAAGAAAAAAAAGGCCAGATGAACTCCTCGGACGCCCTGAGGCGCGCCTTCGCCACCCAGACACGCTCCGGTGAAGCCTTCCGCCCACTCCCTCAAAACAGAGGTGGGAACACTGACGCCCAACCTCAGAGGCCGCCTAGGCTCGCCCTGAGGCGAGCCTTTTAAAACACTGATATGAACCAAGAAAGCCAAAGATGAAACCAGTGGTTAGAGAGATAACCAGATTTCTCTTTAAGAGATTAAATTTCTTGGAACTATGGGGTTTTTGGAGATAGTTTATGCACATTAATTAGAGAAACAAGACCATAATATTGAATGGATCCCACATTGATGCATTTTTATAATGAAACTCATAATCTTTGGCCTCCATTTCCGACTTTATTGATGACATATAAGTAAGTTGCACTATTTCCCATATTGTCAATTGATTTTATGGTAGAACTTCTATTAGATATTCAGAGAGACGGACACTGGGCCAATTCTAACCACACTTATACTATCCTAACTTAACCACATATTGCTAAGTGTTGTGTTTTATTATAAAAGACCTTGATGTTATTAATTATGAGTGAAACCGTACACTTATATATTGTATTTTATTTTTCTTAATTTCTTGATGTGAGACATTTATTCAACAACCTCAACTTCTTCATGGTATCTGTTGACACTAAAGACTACCAAACCTACGTGGCACGCATGTTGAATAGCTAATGAGCTAACTACGTCATTCAGTTGAATAGGGCATGCCAACTTGGCGACCGAGCTTGGCCAGTGAGTAAATGAATGTGGTGGCAGTGATGTTGAATGTGCTGCTGACTTCTTATCTAAGCGATTGCGGCCAAGGAAGAAACTTCTCTCGGCCTTTGGGTTCTAAAACCTGAAGACATGGCTACTAGTTATTGCTAAGTTAACGAATCGTCTGCACCGAGCTCGGCTGCTTAGATTATATTTGTAAAAATGTGCTGAATTGGTACCAGACTGTATGGACACAAATACTCAATAGAGATAAGTGTCTTTATCGTAAATGTGGTTCGGCTGGCAGAATGCCGGTCTCTAAAATGCACTTGTGAATCCAATCATAAAATAAATTTGGCTTTCAATAGCCGAACAACGTAACCTAATGACACTTCGCTTTGCTAAGAAAGCTAACGAGGTGACCTTTTCAAACAAGGACTCAAAGATTCCTTGCTAATAGAAACTTGGATAGGTAGTCAAATGAACTTAGGGTAGAGCTGTTTCTACAAACTAAAAGATGCTCCTCACTCACCTGACTCTACAGCTCCAGAATTGTTTATACAAAATGAGAGATGTTGCCAATTGTCAATCAGATAGCTGTTTCTACAAATTGAGAGATATGCTTGACAAAGTTAAGAATGTCAGTTGTTTTCTCAAAGATGAAAGGGTTTCATGTATAGCGAGAAATTATGCATGGCATATTTGTTTGTTAATTTGAAGATGCCTTGAATGTTACAGACCGTCTTCTATTTATAGAAGTGATTTTCTGCAGATCATTCTGAAGTAAAGTCTCATCTGGATTGTACTTTATCAACACCAATCCGTTATGATCCTTGTATGAACCTCGACCAATCCTACCAGACTTAGGACTCTGAACCCAGTCCTTTTAATGTATTTAATTCATTCATGACCCTTATCAACTTTGAACCTAGATTCCTGGAATATTACGAATCCTAATAAAGCAGATCCCAATCCCGAAGACTCCTACTTGTTTCAGGACTCAGCTGAATCCAATCCTAACTCTTAAAGAATTCAACATTGTCTAGAATTCGGTTAACTCACCTTGGGCTAGACTTCTATCTAAAAAACTATCATGTATACTCAAGGCTTTTCACTTTGGGTCGAGCACAAAGTCACACTCGGCCTAAGCCCACTATTTCGAGTCTAAACAGTATAATAGCAGGTTGTCCCAGGTGCGAAGCCAAATGGCCACAAGTGCTCTACGTGTCTCAATTTGTTTTGTCCACGTGTTAAGCTTGATAATTTGCCATAAATGAAGGAGTGTGTTGAGAATGAATCTGACATTGATAGGAGAATGGACCTTACATGAACATATTAGTATGTTAAGCTACTTCTCATATCATCAATTGATCTTATAGTGAAACCCTAACTTCTTCACATGTGGGTACAAGCAAAGAGGCCTTTTGTTCTAGAGCATTAATCAGATTTCGAGGAAATTTTGTTGGGGTAAAATAAAAAAGCGAACGGTGCACGGTGCATCCTCTTTTATGCAGATGCCTTTTGTTTTGGTCTCCCGTACTCCTCGTCTCATTAGTACTCAAATTCATGTTTTATACAACTATGTTCCATTTTATGTTTTTTTTTTGTTGGTCTCAAGCTTTCCCTTTTTATCGTCTTTGGCCATTTTCTATCTTAATGCTTGAAAAGGTTTGCAGCTCAATCGATTAAGAACATCACTTTTCTACATGAGATTCTAAGTTTAATTTCCACTTCGCTTAATAATATTACTTGTATTAAAAAAATAGATTGCTTGCATTGTGGGTAATGTTAGATTTGATCTAATGTTTTAACATCTCTATTAAGTAATACAGTTAGAAATATAGTTAGTAAGTTTGTTAGTATTTGGTTAAAGTAGTTAGGATTTCTCTTATAAAAACAGAGTGTGTAATATTCATTTGGTTATTTAATACAAATCCTATTTCTCTCTCTAAACTCTCTCTCTCTCTCTCTAATATCTCTGTGTTCATCCATCCTTTCTTCTTGATTTTCCCTTCAATTCCCAAACATTGTAATGTAGTTAACAATCTCTTCTATTAAAGATTTTATCTAACGTTGATCACTTCTTATATATTCTTTTTTTTTTGGGGTACGATCTTTTTTTTTTTTTTGAAGTGGAGATGAGTAGACTGTAGTACTAAGTGACAATAAAATTTCTTTTTTATTTTTTAAACTTAAAAAAAATTGCACAAAAGATTCTCCGTGGAACTTTAAACATATCAAAATTAATTTCAAGTATAATTGCAGTGAAAATATTTAATTTCACTCGTATCAAAGAGTTTTTCTTTTTATAGCATAATCAATTGTATATCATTTTAACGAGATTTGTAAACATAAGAAAACAGTGAAGAAACAACAGAAATTTCATCAGATTTTGTTTCTAATTTAGGATGTAACGGCCACTTAGTACTATGGTCATTGGTATTCCTCCTCATTTGTAAAAGAGAAGTCTTAGGTTCGATTCTCATCAAAGGCGAATTTGAACCACATTATTGCTAGCCCATTATGAAGCTTAGCCCATCCCCCATCACTTAGTGTAGATAATATTTTTTGTTAAAAAAAGTTAGTATTTAACCGACTTTCAAATTCTAATTATGTTACCATGAGGTATATAAGTGAAGAGTGTTGAAATTTTACCATAAAATATACTGTTTAGATGAATCTTTGATCGGTTGAAGAAAGTTGAAGCCATGCATACGATACTAGTTAACCAAACTATTCATCAGAATTATGTGATCGATGACTCCTAAATTTCAAAGCCTTGATGGAGTCTTGACTAAGCAAATATTATGTTGACAAGTGATATATTCTGTTTTTGCGTTCCAAATCTCGACTGATCAGAGTGCATGGTGCCTCAAACGAGCATGTTTCGAAACCCCCTACAAATTAATACAGCTTGCAGCTGCTTGCTCTAACGTGTTCACATGAGGAGCTACAATCTCCAAAGAAGTACGCTGTTCTCTTCAAATATTTAATACAAAACAAATATTGTTTTTTTTAGACGAAAACAAATGTTATTTAGACCACAATGATCAGTATATTTTAATTAAGAATAATAATATTTATGACTTGAAATTGTATTATATCAAACACCAATCTATGGTCGCCTAATGAACTGTCGAGGCAACACGCCTTGGAATGTATGGGCGATGGCTGTATGCGTGTGTTGACATAGAAAACACCTTTTTTCCTCTATGGAATATTAAAATTTCTGAAGTACAGTGAAAGTTGGCTTCGTATTGATTCACATGAGTGGACTGGAAGTTTACGAGGAAACCAGCTAAACACGGTTGATTAGAAACTGATGCAAAGTTGACAGGTAATTAAATACCCTGAATCTGAATTGCACATCTTGGCAGACATTATCATGATACAGTGATCCACATTCACAATATGTGTATACAAAAACAATATATACATATATAGGAAGAGAAGGGATTCATTTTTTTTATTTTTTATTTTTTATAAAAAGGGGATAGTTGTGAGGCCACACCACATCGAACTTTAACTAACCGAACCATCTATTTACCAAGTTGCACCTCATAGATCATTATTCTTGCAAAATATTAGCCAAATCGGAAATATTTGAGGCATCTATTTGTGTTTAAAGAAATTGTCCAACATTTTTTTCTCTAAGAAATATTGAAATTTCATTGTGATAATTAAATAGGCAAATGGTTTCAGATTGAATTGATTTTTGCAATGATGGTCTATGAATTGAAACTTACAAAATAGACTGTTGGATCATTGAAGTTTGATGTGGAGTGGGTCCCACAACTAATCCCTATTTTTTGAAAAAAAAAATGGGGATCCCTTCCCTTAAAGGGCCTGTATAAACTCTTGCAAAGTTTCTTCTTTCACTGATGTGAGACTATTTCATCTTCACATTCTCACCCTCTCACGTGCGGCGAATTTTAAGCAAAACATGTGGACACCATGAATTGGGTAATGTGGAGCACCTGTGGCTGTTGGGGTTCACATGTCGGTTAACCTGCTCTGATACCATAAAGAAAGTTGAGACTCCACCATAAAACCAATCGTCAAGGGGAGTGGCACAACTTCTTATAAGTCCTTGCAATGTTTTTTCTTTCATTAGTGTGAGACTTTTTTACCTTCACACATCCTCACAGTTAGTCAATCAAACAAACATTTCTATATATGTTGCATTACAAGATCCAAATGTTTTCTAAAATAAGGTAACATGAGATAAATGTTTCAAAAATCTCACTCATACATTGTTCTCCATAAAACTTAAATCTTTTTTTTTTTGGTAAAAATAAAACTTAAATCTTTATCCACAAACCAGTCGTCAAGGGGAGTAGCCACAAAAATGCTTAAATCTCACTCACACATTTCTCTCCACAAACCCACAAAAATGCTTAAAAATTCTCAGCCACCCTAGGTTTCTGTTACATCACTTTCCAAAGTGGCTATGTGGGGGGGGGGGGGTGAAAACTCATTAGGATAGTACACAGATATGTTCAAATCAGATTGTAAAATTGAAATATGTTCAATAACATACTTATTTAATAGACTGAATATCAGATTGTGTGATTGAAATATGTTCAATAATATATTTAATTTAGTAGACTGAAACTATCATGCTCTTGATACTCGAATACTACAAGAGCCTTGTCTTCCTCTCTCTAACTTCTATAGATAGCACAACTCAATATGTGGTTCTCAAATACCTTGAAGCCCGAACTGTTACAACGACCTAGTTATCTCCCGCGTAAGGTACTAAATTGTGATAGACATGCATGATAACTGCAAATAATAAGATGATTTAAAATATCAAACTAATTTAGGAGAATCACAAAAAAAAAAGAAAAAAAAAAAGAAAGATCACAGAAATGTTTTTCACCCGAAAGCACTAAGCTCACACCCTCTGTGTATCTATATCAATTATTCTAGTCAAGAACATTGTCTCACAGCAGCCCAAAAGTCTTTGTTACATATATCACACACTAAATATCTAAGGCAATATGGCTAAGAGATGATGGGCTTGAACGTCGAAGCCTTCATTGATCAAATATCTAAATTATTGCTTTTATCAACCCTTTTAGGTCACGTGCTTCTTGATGCAACAATTCAACAAGTCTTTCATTTGGTCCCCAACTCCTCTTTTCATGGAGTAAAAAGGCATGTAATCGTAGGGTCCTCTTTAGCCTTTGTCAGTTTTCCTAGCTGGAGTCTTTCAACTGATATATATTCAGGCCTTGAACCAACCAATGGCTAGAAGATAAGATGCCACATAGGATAAACATACCATACATACAAATTCCCACTTACATCTTTATTCTCACATCTCTCATCATCTGTTACATTCAAATTTGGGTAGTAGAAAGAGAGTGGACAAAGATAAGATGAGGTACCATTCTTTCTTAAGAAGCCCAAAGAAGGAAGAGCAACAAGTGCCGGACTGTACCCATAATTCTGGTGAAGAATTCTCTGACACTACTAATACAAAATTAGATTGTGTTTACACCAATGGAGACAATGATCATGAGGTTGATATCATGGATGATTGGGAGCGAATTTTGGGAATCGAAGAGGAAGAAGATGGAAAATTGCCGAGCGATAACATGTACAGCGGGCACAAGCTCAATTGGGATTTTATGGATTGGGATGAGTTTCCCAATGGAGAAGAAGAAGGGGAGGAGATAGAGCAAAAGGTTTATCAAGGCACTAATAAGTGCTTTTTTGAAGAGGAGAGCTACTACAAAAAAAAAGTAGTAAAGAGTGAGAGTGTAGGGTTTTGGGATGATGATGATGAGAAGAAGGTGCAACTGAATTTGAATTTGAATTATCAAGAGGTTTTGGATGCTTGGTCGGATCGTGGTTCTCTTTGGGCAGATGATTGTTCACTTTCTTCCATGGCTAGCAATGGCAATTATGTTAGTGCTTGACTAACTTTATTATATATTATCATCCTTTTAGTATTTTCTGACCTTGTTTCATAGTTCTTATTTCCCCAATTTTAAATAAAATGGATCTCATTGATATAACATGCATTTCTTCTGCATTCTTTCTTCTTTGTTTCAAAAGAGATTCGCTATTCACACTCTCTGTTGTTCTTTTCGCTTCCGTAAAGAAGAGTAAATAACACTCGTCATAAAAATGAGCACATAGCGCTTCCCTTTTCAAAATGCTTGAGGTGTGGAAACCCCTTTTAAATGCTCTACAATTTAGTTTTCTATTTTTAGGTGAATGAGATTTAGTTTGTTGTTTGTAGTATGTAAATTATTGTATTGATTTATTTTTTTCCCCACAGGATCACACTATCAATTGAGATTGGTTTTAAGTACCAAACTCCACAGATTGTAATAAATCAAGTGGGTTTTGCATATATCATGAGCCTCTTAATTAACCAGAATGTTATATTAATCTTAATTATGTTAATTAATTGTGTATGATCATCAGATGGGCGAGGTGCCGGTAATGGAAGAAGACAAGACAAGAAGAGAGGCAAGTGTTCTAAGGTACAAGGAGAAACGCCAGTCTAGGCTCTTCTCCAAAAAGATAAGGTACCAAGTCCGCAAGCTCAATGCAGATAAAAGACCTAGACTCAAGGTTTTTGTCTTCCTCCCTATATCTCTCTCGTTTTTTTCCCTAGCTAATTAATATTCTGAAAGTTTGAAATTAATTTTTTGTTATATTTCTTTGGTGTTGCAGGGTCGATTTGTGAAGAGGGTTTGATTTGCGACGTGAAGATATCAACTCAACAAAAAGAGAGGACGAAATATCTCAACAAATATCTCACTCAAATATCCGTGGACTTAATCTTTTGCGTATGTTTGTGTTTGTCGCTTGAAAATATCTCTAATTTAACTACATGGAAAACAAAAATTGAATATATCTATTATTTTAGGGAGTTGATTAATTCCAAAAACTATCTGTTTCTGGGGTCTACTTATCATGAAATTGTATGGTTTCGATATAGTTTGATTCATAGCTATATGGTATATATAGCATGGTCTTTTCCTGGTATTTAGTGATGGGAACTGGACCGCATGATCACGAGCTCGATCAATCATGGGAATTGGACTGCATGATCACAAGCTCGATCAATCACATTGACTATCATATATTCATTCAAGGGGTTAATTTCAGTGGATTGTCAAATGTGTAATTATTGGAGATGGTGGGATCAATATTGGTCATATAAATAGTGGTCCTCAAGGGCCATTTTCTTTTGTTCTTTATGGGATTTTTGTTTACGTTGTGTCATTTTCTTTAATACGCCAATGCCAATGCCAGAGAGCAAATGCTATAATTAAAAGATTTTAAACTTTGGTTGCTGAAATAGAAAAACAACCTAAATGATAGGGCGAAATAATGGAAATGTCTAAAGTACTCGGGTATAAATATATTATTGAGATGTGTATATTGTTGAAACGGTGTCTATAAGAACGATATTGTTGATATTTTGAATATCTCACACAATAATATTGATATTGTTGATAATAGCTATAAATAGTTGTCAATACGAAATTGTTATGTTGTTGATATAACGTGAATAATCTCCCTTCAGTTTATAACACTATGTCATCTTCATCTTCATCCCCATGAATTTCTCAAATACCTCGCAGCTTTTACTATCAAGAACAATCAAGTTATTTTCTTAAACAAACTTGCTCAACCAAATCAAACACCCTCCAAACAACCCAATTCACAAAAAGCCTTTCAAATATAGTCAAAGCAAGAAGCCTTAGATCCAATAATCTACACGAGAGAAACAATTGCAAAACCGAAGATGAAGATTAAGATGAAAGAAGCTGCAAGTTGTAGAACAATGTTTAGATAAAATTAATTTTAGGGTTTTAATATATTTCTCTATATTCTTCTCTCATAGGAGGCAACACACATATATATACATACTCAATCCTTGTACTACAAGGAATATTAAAGACATAAAAAGAGAGTTATATCCAAATTAGGAAACACAATTACATTCCTATTATATTATTGTTGACTTACGCCAACACTTCCTCTCAAGTTGGTGCATATATATCATCTAGGCCCAACTTGTCAAGTGAGTCTTGAAATCTTCTTGCAGAAATTGCATGAGTTAGAATATCTGCCAACTGTTCTTTTGTCTTCACGAACGGAATGTTAACCAACTTAACATCCAACTTTTCTTTGATAAAATGTCTATCCACCTCAACATGTTTGGTCCTGTCATGCTGCACTGGATTGTTAGCTATCTCCCGTGCTGCTTGATTATCACAGTACAACAACATAGAACCTTTTGGTTTAAACCCTATCTCAGTGAGTAGAATCCGAAGCCATAGAAGCTCATAAATACCATGTGTCATTCCTCTGTACTCAGCCTCAACCGAAGACCTTGCCACCACATTTTGCTTCTTACTTCTCCATGTCACAAGATTACCAGCTACAAATGTGAAGTATCCCGATGTAGACCACCAATCAGTGATATTTTCAGCCCAATCTGCATTGGTATACCCTTTCACCTCCATATGCCCATGCTTTCTATACATCAACCATTTTCTTGGAGCTCATTTTAAGTAACTCAGAATCCGCATTACTGTTGTCATATGATCCTCACTATGAGCATGCATAAATTGACTCACTACACTTACTGTGTAAGCAATATCTGGCCTTGTAAGAGATAACTAGATCAACCGCCATACCAATCTTTGATACCTTTCCTTATTCACTGGGACTTGATCCTAATAAATTGCTAGATAATGATTCTGCACAATAGGTGTATCCACTGGTTTACACCCTAGCATACCAATTTCAGACAAAAGATCCAATACACACTTTCTCTGAGATAAGTATAATCCTTCCTGAGACCTAGCCACTTCAATTCCGAAAAAGTATTTAAGTCTTCCAAGATCTTTCATCTCAAACTCAGAAGACAAATGCTCTTGCAGACGTTTGATTTTCATTGTATCATCACCTGTGACAATCATATCATCTACATATATGATAAGCAGAGTTACCTTGCCATCCTTGCGTTTGATGAACAATGTATGATCTGCGTTTCCCTGTCGATACCCATACTTCTTCATTGCCTGGGTGAACCACTCAAACCACGTTTTTGGTGACTGTTTAAGGTCATACAATGCCTTCCAAAGTCTACACACTTTCCGATTGGAGTTTGCAATGTCATAACCTGGTGGAATATCCATGTACACCTTTTCCTCTAAATCACCATGCAGAAAAGCATTTTTAACATCAAATTGTCTCAGAGGCCAGTCATGGTTCGCAGTAAGAGATAATAAAACTCTAATGGTATTCATCTTTGCAACAGGAGCAAAAGTCTCCTGATAATCAACCTCAAAAGTTTTGGTAAAACCTTTCACCACAAGCCTCGCCTTATATCTATCAATTGTTCCATTAGCCTTATGTTTAATAGTGAACACCCACTTGCACCCCCACTGATTTCTTTCTTTTGGGAAGTGGGACCACACTCCATGTATTATTCTTTTGTAGTGCTTCCATTTCAACTTGTATTGCTTCTGTCCACTTCGAATCTTTCAAAGTTTCCTCCACTCTAGTGGGTTTCTATTTGCTGAACAAATGCACAGTATTTCGGTGAAAGTCGATAAGTAGAGACATAGTTTGAAATGGAATACCGCACATTTCCTTCTAGAGAGTACATGTCTGGTGGTTCAATATATAAGATGGTTCAATAATTTTCGAGTGAGTACTTACCTCTGGAATATCCGTTAGAGTATAAGGGAGTTTGTTATTGTCTTCTAACTCATTGGAACTATCACTTGAATTTAGGGCAATTATCACCCTTGAAGGCCCATTTAGACCAACACCACCATAATTTGGGCTGTAGACAGCAGCGTCAGCATGATACCCATCATTATTCTCGCTGGGTACAACATGCGGCCCACTTGGGCAAGAATTACACGGTCCTAGCCCATTCCCTCTGCCATAGTCAGCACGCCCATCAGGGCAATCACAATTAGCTTCATCTGGGCCAGTTTGGTCAGTAGCATATGGGCCGATTTGGTCTAAATTTCTCATTTGGGCTATTTACAGAAACAGTAGGCACAATATCAAACCAACCATAATCTTCACCTGAGGTTGTCTCCCTTTGATGAGTATGGCTAAAAGGAAAGATAATTCGTCTTCAGAGAAGGTAACATCCATGGTGACGTATATATATTGAGTGGATGAATGATAACATCTATAGCCTTTTTGTTGAGGATGAAAGCTAAGAAACACACACCGTACCACACATGGATCAAGCTTGCTTCTTTGATTTTTGTGAAGATGAACATATGCCACACAACCAAAAACCTGGGGTTCGAGGTGAAGAGTGGAAGGGAGCAAAACATGATCAGCAAGCACGACTAAGAGGGGTTCTAAAAGAGAGAACACGCGATGACATTCGGTTCATGATATAAATAGCATAAGTGACTGCATCAGCCCAATATGTCTTGGGTGCACAACTACCAATAAGAAAGGCACGAGTAATCTCAAGGATGTGCCGGTTTTTTCGTTCGGCAACTCCATTTTATTGTGGGGTTTGAGGACACATAGTTTCATGAAGAATGCCGTTTTCTGTAAAAAAAAAATGAGAAAGTTCCTAATTAAGATACTCACCACCGTTGTCTGACCGAAGCACTTTAACAGAGAGTGAATATTGAGTATAGACCATGTGATAAAATGCTTTGAATATGTCACCCACATCACTTTTATTTTTTATGAGGTACAACCAAGTCATCCTAGTGCAATCATCAACAAATGTTACCAACCAACGCACACCATGCTGAGTAGTAACCGGAGATGGCCCCCACACATCATAATGAATTAACTCAAACATAATTGTTCTTTTATGCAAACTTGGGGGATAAGAAGCTCGATGACTTTTGGCTAATGTGCAAATGTTACACTTTAACGAAGAATATGAAATATTACCAAATAATGACAGAAGTAATTTTCGCAAATAATCAAAGGAAGCATGACCAAGACGACGATGCCACAACTGAATAGTCTTCAACTTTCCACTATCACGACCTTGAACTTGATGAACACGACCTTGTGTAACATCATCAACATAGTACAACCCCCTCCTCTTAGTACCACGCCCAATGATCGCCTGAGTTCGGATATCTTAAAGTAAACAGAAAGATGGAAACATTTGCACAACACAGTCTAATTGATAGGTGACTTGTCCTACAAATAAAAAATGGCTAGAGAGTGTGGGAACAAGTAAGCAATTGTGTAAGGAGAGAGTAGAAGTGAGTGCAATCGAACCCGCCCTTGTAACTGGGGCAACACGTCCATTAGCAGTGAGTATACTATCCTTGGGTGGTGGTGTTGTAAACTTAAATAAAGCATGATCATAAGTCATATGATCAGTAGCTCTGGAGTCAATAATCCAACCCATATCATGATCAATAGATGCAATCAAAGCTGTGCCTGTATAACCTAGATCATCGGATTCCTTGTTTGAAGCAATCATATTTAATAAAGAGAGTTGCGGGCCCAATTCATCTGGGTTTGCTTTCTGACCGTTTTCCGCGGGTGGGCAGGTTGAGCCCATGCCTTTTGGACCGGCTGCATAGTCTGCTGTTGCTTTTCCATGGGAGTGTCGGGCTCCTGACTTGGAATGCCCGCTTCCAGATGCTGCAGCAAGTTCTTTTCCGCATTGGGCCCTGACTGGTCAGGCCTGCTTCCAGGCGCTGCAACCTTTCCTTGTTCGCATGGGTTGGTAAGCCCACTAGCAGATGTGACCCTGTCGTCAACAATAGGTTGTGGCTTTTGTGATTTTTTTTTTGGAACTTTAACGAAAAGCACATGATATTGTTCACTTTAACGAAAAACTACATTTTTACACTAAAAATTCAATCTTGGTACTATTCACTTTACCCTTTATTTTGTCCTTATCATTAAAACTCAAAGTTTTCAAATCATTTTCATTAGTTTTTCTTTTTTTTCTATCTGTTTTGATCCTAATTCAAGATTCTTATGAATGTCTCTTGCCTCGAGACTTTCAACTTTTGAAAACAGGTAATTGCTTTTGGTCTGTGGTTTTGGCAGCTAGTCAAGGATCTCTTGACTTTCTGCAGTCGGCTGGGCAGCTAGCAAGAATTTTTTATTTTTATTTTTATTTTTTTTCACACTGGCAATAATTGAGATTAGGGTTGAGAAAGAGACAGGGCGGAACCAACTCTGATGCCAAGATAAAACTAATTTTAGGGTTTTAATTTATTTCTCTATATTCTTCTCTTATAAGAGGCAACACATATATATACATACTCAATCCTTGCACTACAAGGAATATTAAAGACATAAAAAGAGAGTTATACCCAAACTAGGAAACACAATTACATTCCTATTGTATTATTGTTGACTCACGCCAACATGTTTGTCCACTTATATTAATTGTAATCATAAGATAGTAGAAAGAGAAGAAGAACCTCACAAATGAAGACAGAGAAGAAAGGAAAATGGAAGCTAGTTGTATTGTACTATTGTGTTTCTTGGTTAAACTTGTACAAATATTAACAAATCTCTTCAAGAAAATGCTAGAGAGACCATGTTTTATAAATCACATTTATATCATACATATCTCTAATAAAAACAAGACTCACATGTATTACGAACGATACTCCTATTAAAAATATCGTTTGGATGTGGTAGCATCACCCCTCTCTTAACAAACCAACAACAACATAATGTCACCGTTATTTAGCTCAATGCACCAAATAACGAAACATGTCACTTAACAAATAACAAAACGTAGCTATGTGAAGGTTTAGAGTGAAATTTTTTCAATGTGTTTACTCAGGAGCTTTACTCTTAATTAATTAACTAATGTTCTTTGCCAAACAAAATAGAGTAAAAAATTTTAAACTAAATGATGTGTCACCAATAAGAAATAAGTACGTTAATCAACACTTTAGTAATAATCCAATCATTAACTAACAAGTCATTTAATTTGCAAAATTTAGTCTTCCTAGCACCCTTCTTGAAGATGTTGTAAAACAACTAATGATGAAGAGACTAAATTTGTAAATTAAATGATATATCACCAATAAAAAAATAAACACGTTAATTAATATTAAATAATAATTCAATTACCAACTTTCATGTTATACTTAATTTACAAAATTTAGTCTCTCTACATTAATAACTATAAAAAAAAGGTTTTCTTCTTGTTGGAATAAAATAAAAAAGTTCGATAAACTTTGATGCTTTTGTGATTGTGCTGAGAAATATTTGCACTAAAATATATGTTGGGTTGGAAGCCATTGCTCTGTGTTTGTCGTCTTCTTTCCGCGTTCTTCTTCTTATCTTCCGCTTCGGAGCTTCGGACTCTCCACCTTCCTATCCGATGGACTTCCCAAATTCCTCTCCAACCATTTGTTGACCCTAGAAATTACAAAACCTACGTGGCGCGCAGGCCGAATATATTCTAAGCTAACTACGTCCTTCGGTGATTGCGGGGCGTGCCAACTCGTCGGCCGAGGCTCGGCCGAGGAGTAAATTTGTTGATGTTGCGTTGAGCGCGCTGCTGACTTCTGTGTCTTGCGATTGCGGCCGAGGAAGGAACAATTCTCGGCCTCTTGGGCTCTCGAGCCTGAAGACAAGGCTGCTAATTTGCGAAGTTCACGAACCGAATTCGGCTTACAATGTGCCGAATGTATTAACTGTAACACCCCACCTCGCCGAGAAGGCTAATGAGATAACCTCGACCAACAAGGATTCGAAAACCCTTCTCGACCGAGACTTGGATAGGCAGTCGACCGTTCTCGCCGCAGTGCTGTTGATGCCAACGGAAGATACTGCGAGACCGACCGACTCTACGGTGACAGAGCTATCTATGCCGACTTAAGATATCACCGGTTGCTTCCACAGTGCTGTTGATGCCAACGGAAGATGTGTCAGCGAAAAAGGAAAAGAAAAAGATCTCAAGTTGTGAGAGTTTGCGCAGGGCAATTTTGTATTGATTTTTGTGGGGGTTTTCCATTGCTGAATGTCTTGTATTTATAGAAGCAGAACACCGAGCCCGAGTTCTAATCCTATTCGAACTAGGTTTCCTTCTCCGGATTAACGTTACCTCAATCAGTCCTACCTCTGCTAGGACTACGAATCTAGTCCTTAACTGAGCCGGATTCGCCTTTTAGTTTTACTGATCTCGTCGAGGGTCCCTATTGTATTAGGACTCGACTTGCACTCTGATTTAACCGATCTAGGCCTAGAAGCCCATGAGCTGAAGCCCCCATGACTTTCTCGCCGTAGTCTTCCCGGGCCGAAAGTGATACCTCCCTCGGCCCAAACTGCTATTTTGGGCCCAAACATTGCCCCCTCGCTTTTGAGGTCCTCGGCCTGAAACCTTCGGCCGAGTTTCGGCCTTGAAGAAGCGAATCTACCACTCAGGATCCCAATACCCGAGTTCCAAGGCGCATTTATTGAACATGATCGCACGATCTTGATCCTGCTAAACCACTCGCCACGTGGCATCCCCTAACATGGCCAATCCCCGATAATGACGTCTGAAGCGTGCGCCTGCCCGAACCGTCTCGTCATTATGACCACTATCTCAATCCGCGAGCCATTTCATCAGTCCGTGAGCCCTCCTGTCATCGTGCAGGCGTCGAACCGTCTTTCGTCATTAACTTCGCCGTCACACGCGATCGTGCGCCCCCAAAACCTAAAACCGTCGGTCTTCTCAACCGCATTCCCCAAATGCTCATCATGATCAACGATTCCTCCGGTCGATTTTGCCCTTTGTTTTGAATTTCGAACGATTGCTCTTCCTCCCATTACTCTATAAATACCGAAATTTCCTCATTTGTACTTTACGTTCTCAAACTTCCTGAAATCCCCTACTCTTGCTCTCAAGTACATTCCTCCATTCCAAGCTTTCGTCCTCAAATCCCCAACCCAAAAAACCTCCTTACGCTGTGCTTTTACAATGGCCTCCTTCATCTCCAAGCTTTCCCGGGAATGCGACCAGCATCAGAAGATCCTTGATCGGAGCTCGATCAAGAATATACGGTTCGAGAACGACATGAGCACCGTCCACCAAATCCTGGGTCCTCTCTTCAAGGCAACAATCCCGCCGACCATCACTGGTCTTCTCCAGGAACACTGCCTTACACCCTTGCTCCAAGGGTTTGAATGGTCGAGATGGGAGGCGGCAAAGCCCCAAGGCTCCTGGCCCTCGACGACCACCACCTGGGCGACCTGGGTTGTCCTAATGGAACGGCTCTTCGGCGAAAAATGGAAAATCCTGGGCATCTACGACGCCATCCTCCTTTCGTCGATGGACATTGTCCCTGACAAGGAGCTGCTCCTAGCCGCTCTATGCTTCTGGTGCTCAGCCACCAACACAATGGTCCTTCCCCTTGGTCCCATTGGTCCCACCATCCTGGACATCACCGCCATTTTGGGGACCTCGGCCACCGGGATCCCTATCGACGCGACCCTCTCCGGGCACCCGTCGAATATCGATCTGAAGACGCTCTTCGACCGTCGAGCCTTCGAGACCCTGAATAGTGACGGTCACATCCCGTCGAGGGATGAAATACAGAAGCTCCACAAGAACTTTCTCAACTACAACACCCTCTACCTTCACTTCGCCGGTCGAGGGGAAGAGGACCTGCGAGAAGGAGAGCATGAAGCCTTCCTCTTCTACTGGTACAATAAATACATTTGTTGTACCAAATCAAACAAATGTTTGGTCGAGAATATGCCAGTGGCCGAAGCCCTGGCCAGTGGTCGCGTCCTGGCGCTGAGTTCTAATATTCTTGCCCACCTCTTCCGTTGCCTGGCCGAGGCGACTCTCCACACGGTGGACCCCCACCAGAATGGCCCTCTCTGGGTCTTCCAGCTCTGGTTGCAGGTGTACTTCGCCTCCCTTCGGCCGGCTATAGCTGATTTCTCAGCAACAGAGGCTCTTGGTCCTCAGCTAGCCTCCCGACCAACGCCTCCTCATCAGGCCGAAGAGGTGTTTAGGTACCTCTTTGCCCTTGACGATCTCACAAGCGACGAATTCCTGATTTGTCGTCGTCGTGATTACCCCCCCTCCATCAAACTGCCTACCTCTACGTGGGCGGCAGAGGAGGACGCCGCTCTTCGCCGAACCTGGGGGTCGTTCGTGCTTGCTCGCGACCTTCCTCTCGGCTGCGACGGGAAACGGTCGGGGTGGGAAGTGTACCATCCGAACTTCCTTGCCCGTCAGCTCGGCTATCTTCAGGGCTGTCCCGTCCCCCTTCTCTCTTCCCGCACAGTATTGAGCCGCGGACGCGAGCCTCGCTCTTCAGAGAACGAGTGCAGGACTGCCGCGAAGGAGTTTCAAGAGTACTGCCAAAGATTTCGCCTACGACCGGCCACCCCAGAAACCCATTGCACTGACACCTTCGGTGAGTGGTGGGAAAATTATACTCAAGAGTTCTTCGGTGCGCCGGTCGAGGATGTACTAAACAGGCTCTTCGGTAACCGACCTAAGAAAGCCCCGGCCCCCCATTCTCAAGGTAGTTGTTCAATTCCCCCTTTTTCTTCAACCTTGCATGTTGTACGCCTTACTGAATTGTCTTTATCCTTTTAGGTAGTCGGCCTTTGAGAAAGACAGAGGTAGTTGCCGCTGCTATGGCCGGGAAAAAATCGGTCGTGGCCAAAAAGGACAAACCTGCTGGTAGGGCCGGGCTGACCAAACGGCCTCGCCAAGAGGCCGGGCCGGCTATCAAGCCTTCCCCGCCTGCCAAGCGGGTCAAGCAACTGGCGAAGAAAGGTGCACGGGAGATCCACGTTATTTCCAGCCACACGACGACTCCCAGTGCTTCCCCTTCTCCCGCCGCCGGCCATTCTGGGGTCAAGAAACAGCCGGCTTCGGCCATAGAGACGATCCCAGCGCGGCCTGCTTCTGTGGCCGGCGAATCAGTCGTACCTCCCTCTGTCGAGAAGGCACCTGTCTCACACCAGGCGGTTCCTACGACCGAGGAAACCTCTCCCAAGAATCCAAAGCCCACGGTCTTCGTGCTGGAAGAGAGTGAGGGGAGCGACGAGGTCCCGCTGGCGCGTCGTCCTCCTACTCGTCAACGAACTCCTCCAGTATCCGAGATGGCGGTTCAACCCGGCCCCTCCTCGGCTAATCGTGGCAAGCACACGGTCGAGGAACCGACCCCGGCGGCCGAACCTCTCGTTCCTTCTCAAGACCAGGACGTCCCTGCCTCCACTGAAGCAGCTGCGCCAATCGGCCCATCGGCAGCCGACCGTGGCAAACGCCTGCTCGAGGAACCCGAGGCCACGGCGGAATCGCCGATCCATCCTCAAGACCAAGGCTTCCACATCCCTCCACAAGAGGTTACCTCGGCTTTTGTAAGTACCTTCAATTTTCCTCCTGATTGCTTTTCTGCTTTAGAATTCTAAACAAGGAAAAACTAAATGTCAGGTGCCTGTACATTCTTTTCACCGTCAATTCTATGCGCCGAAGGGCGTTATCTATATTTCCTGGCCGCCTCAGTGGCCATCAAACGTAGATAACTTCCATCGGCCTCGTGAAGTGAGAAGCAATCTGAGACACTGGGCTCGGCCATTGAGTTCTTTAGGTTCGAGCAACGACCCTGGGGACATGGCCGAGGTCTCCTCTCAGCAGGTTAAAAAAAACGACACCTTCTTGCTATTCTTGTCATGACTTCCTTTAAGCTTAACCTTGTTTATTCGTGCAGGCTTCATGGGAGGTTGAATTCAAAGCTCTCCTCTCCAGTACGACTGCAGAGTCCGGCCCTTCGGCCGCTCCAACTGAGGCTGCCGATCCAAGCGCCCTAACCCAGTTGCGAGAAGTCCTGTCGCTCTCTTCATCGCAAGTACTTGAGCGCAACGGTCTTGATCTGCTCGGCGTGTGTCTGAACGACCTTGGGGCCGACGGTCGCCTAAGCGGAGATGCCATTGTTCGGGCATCGTCTGCTTTGGAGCGCGTTCGGGAGACATTTGGCATCTTCCAGACTGCTCTGAAGGCCGAACAGGACCTGCAAGCCGCCACGGCCGTTCAAGACACCCTCCGTCCGAATATTGACGATCTACGGGCAAAAGGAGAAGCGTTAGCCGAGCTCGACCGTCAGATGGCCGAACTAACAAAACGCCGGTCGGTCATTGCTTCTGAACTTGCGAGGGACTTCGAGTCAGGCGGGAAGGATCGCCTAACTGAGTATGCGGCGGCCAAAAAGCGGGTCGAGCGCCTGAGGCTAGACAAAAAGAATCGGCAAGCCGAAGTCATCATGGCCGACGTGCGGTGGTTGGAATTGAAAGCTCTGCTCAGCACTCTTCTTCCCTCGTCTCCTTGAATGTATTAGACCTACTCATTTTTGTAATACCTGTCAATTTTAATGGAATGACTTTTCCTACAACAAACTTTTTATTCACGCATTTCCCATGTGACCGGATAGTATTTCTTCAAGAACTTCCCATTAATTGGTAATTTGTGAACTACTCCAGTCCGGTCTTTGAGATGATACGCCCCTTTACCGTATACCTTATGCACAATGAACGGCCCTTCCCAATTCGGCGACCACTTGCCGAACCTAGGATCTTTTATTCCTACGGGCAACACCGTTTGCCACACCAATTCACCTTCGCCGAACGTTTTCTGTCGTACCTTTTGGTTATAGGCTCGCTCGGCAATCTGTTTCTGTGCCACCAGTAAGTTATAAACGTCAAGTCGCGCTTCTTCCAAATCTTCTAGTTCCTGTCTCATGGACTGATTATATTCGGCGCTAAACAAACTACTTTGTTCAATTAATCGCAACGAATTTATGCTCAACTCGACTGGTAGCACCGCATCGTGTCCGTAAGTCAATGCGTACGGGGTTGTTGCAGTCGCCGATCGGGACGACGTTCGGTATGCCCATAATGCCTCGTTCAACTTCAAATGCCACATGCCAGGCCTCTCTTTTATTATTTTTTCGAGGATGCCAATCAACACTTTATTACTTGCCTCGGCTTGCCCATTCGCCTGTGGATAATACGGTGTGGACTGTTCCAGCCGAATTTTCAAATTGGCCGTGTATTCCTTAAACCTTTCGGCTGTGAAGATTGTTCCATTGTCGGTTATGATCGTTTCTGGCACACCGAACCGGGTCACAATGTGTTCCTCCACGAAATTGCAAACTTCTTTAGACGTTAATTCGGCATATGATTTTGCTTCGACCCACTTAGTAAAGTAATCAGTTGCGACTATTATCCATGCATGCTTAGCAGCTCCAGAAGTCGGCGTGATTTTGCCGATTACGTCCATGGCCCATCCTCTAAACGGCCACGGCTTAATGACCGAATGTAGCGATTCGGCCGGGACCCTTTGTATAGGCCCATGGATTTGGCACTGCACGCATCCTCGTGCAAACTCGATACAATCTTTCAGTATTCTCGGCCAAAAATAACCGTGTCGTCGGAGTAGCCATCGCATTTTTCGTCCAGACTGGTGAGCTCCGCATACCCCTTCATGAACCTCTGCGATCGCTCGAGCACTCTCTTGAGGGCCGAGGCATAGCAATAACAAACCATCTTCGCCCTTTCGGTACAACTCGCTCTGGTACGTGACATAGTTCGTGGCGTGAGCCCGTGTCCTGCGACTGTGTTTTCCGTTAGGATTGTCAAGGTACTGCATAATGGGCTTTCTCCAATCATCTGGTACTGCCTCGGCCGCGCAAATTTCTATAGAGTCCTGGTCCTGCCGATCCAACAACGAAGGCAAGGACATGACCCTGGTGCGTATCACATTGTCTCGACGGAGGATTTGCTGATCAACCAAGGCCGGGTATAATTGTTGTAATATTGGTATCTCCCGGCCTAGCTTGCCCCCCAGGAGTTGTGCACCGGAGGCGATTTGAGCCAACTCGTCTGCGTCGGTATTATGAACCCGAGAAATATGCTCGAATGTAATGCCGTCAAAGGACTCGGCCAAATAGCTGGCGATCATGTGGTAAGGCGCCAGAGTACAACTCATGCAGCGAAAAGACCCATTAATTTGGTTAATTACTAGTTCAGAATCCCCGCGGACGAGGACACGAGTGGCATGTAGGTCAAGAAGGAGGCCTAGACCAATGACCAGAGCCTCGTACTCGGCCTGATTATTGGTACAGTCAAAATCCAATTTGAGCGAAAAATACCAACGATCGTTGTGAGGAGACTGAATGACGATGCCTGCACCGGCCGAGGACGAAGTACTGGAACCATCGAAATACATCGTCCAATAGTTGTCGCGGGTCACCACCATGCCAATCTCAACATCAGCACCCCCGAAATCATAAGGCGAAGGGTGCTGGGCAAGGAAATCGGCCAACGCCTGTCCCTTCACAGCTTTTTGCGGCACGTATTGCAAACTAAACTCGGACAACGCCATCGTCCATTTCCCAATTCGGCCCTTCACAATTGGCCGGGTAAGCATGTACCGGATAACGTCGGTCTGGGCAATGACTTGGGTGACCGACGGGAGCATGTAATGCCTAAGCTTGGATGCAGCGAAGAACACGGCGAGACAGAGCTTCTCAACGGCGGAATAATTGATCTCCGGAGGACTCAGATTACGGCTGAGGTAGAAGATAGCCTGTTCCCGGCCGGCATCATTGTCTTGCGCGAGGAGGCAACCGATGGACTCGGCGGCCGCCGAAATGTACAGCTTGAGAGGCTTACCGCGCTGAGGAGGGACCAGGACAGGTGGGTTTGTAAGGGAAACCTTGATCTGTGTGAACGCCGCCTGGTGCTCCTCATTCCACATGAACTTATCGGAGTCCTTGAGCTTCAACAGTGTGGAAAAGGCTTTCATTTTACCTTCCGAATTAGCAATAAATCGGCGTAAAAAATTGATCTGGCCGAGTAAGGACTGTAATTGTTTCTTCGTTGTTGGGGGTGGGGCGGTGATGATTGCGCGTGCCTTGTTCTCATCGACTTCAATCCCACGATGATGTACGAGGAAACCAAGAAAATTCCCGGCCGATACACCGAAGGCACACTTGGCAGGATTCATCTTGAGGTTGTGCTGACGCATACGGAGAAAAGCCTGTCGGAGATCGTCCAGATGTGTCTGTCGGCGTTTAGATTTGACGACAACATCGTCGATATAAACTTCGACGATGGTGCCAATTAAATCATGGAAGATGGTGTTCATCGCCCGTTGGTACGTGGCGCCGGCATTCTTGAGGCCGAATGGCATGACAACCCATTCGTAAGTGCCGAGTGCCCCCGGGCACCGGAAAGCAGTTTTGTGCACATCGGCTTCGGCAATAAATATTTGGTTATATCCGGCATGTCCATCCAGAAAAGATAAGATCGCATGATTCGCCGCGGCATCGATTAACAGATCTGAAATCGGCATTGTATACTCATCTTTGGGCGTTGCCAGATTCAGATTGCGAAAATCGGTACAGATGCGCAGTGCACCACTTTTCTTTAATACAGGAACAATATTCGCCAACCATTCGACATATCGAGCTGTCCGAATGAACCCGGCTTTCAAAAGCCGAACTAATTCGTCCTTAACACTGAGTTGTACTTCGGTCGAGAATCGACGAGGTGGCTGACGGAAAGGCTTGAATCCGGGCTTAATACGTAATTCATGCTCGACCAAAGCACGATCTAAGCCGGGCATTTCATGATAACTCCAAGCAAAACAATCTTTGAATTCCGTAAGCAAAGCCCGCAACTCGTCCTTCATTTGTTGAGGAAGTAACGCACTAATAAACAAAAGTCGTGGGTCATCGGCCGTCCCAACATTAATCTCTTCCAAAGGGTCCTTGACAAGGGGCCGATGATCTTCGAGCTTGGCCGGGGCGGCTCGAATTTTATCAAAAGATAATACAGGCCCATTATCTCCCTCAGCAAGGAACTCGACGAGGTTGACACCCGAATTTGGTTGTTTGGATATCGTATACCAATGGGCCAGCAGTCGTTCCATAGTAGATGAAACCGCGGCCCTACGTGCTTCCCGATCGGCGTCAAACATCGGATTCGGGGAGAAAGTTAGCTAATCCGAGTCTCGCCGAATCCTGCTGGACAGTCTCGGCGCCAACCTCGATAGCTTTCTGAACGGAAATCCGAGTCGGCCGTCCTTCTTCATTGAAGCCTTGCAACGTAATATAGCCGACGTGATCGTCATAATACCGTGCTTGAATCATGTTGGCTTCGAAGGGCTGGCTATCGGCCGGATGAACAGTGACCGATTTGCCGTCCCAAAAGACAAGCACTTGGTACAATGAGGAAGGAATACAGCTGGTTTGATGAATCCAATCTCGGCCGAGCAATGCATTATACTCGGTTTTGGAATCAACCACAAAAAAGGCGGTCATATGGGTGCGACCGGCAATATTCACAGTCAACGGAAGCACACCTTTGGTGTGGGACTTGTCGCCGACAAAACTGCTCATTGTGATCCCTGACGGAATAAGTTCGTCATTGGAACGGCGTAAGGCCTTCATGATGTTCAGGGGCATGATATTGACAGTAGCTCCACAATCGACAAAAACCTTAGAAACCGGATATCCCTCGATGTGTGCCGTTACATACAATGGCTTTAAATGGTGAAGCTTGGCCGATGATAAACGAGGGAACAATTCGGCCAAAGCGGCCTTTAGGCTATCATCTCTTGCTGTTGACTCGCCTTCAGCAATCGATATAAAATCAACATGGCCAGGTTCCTCGACAACCACATCTCCATCGAGGAAATTTGGTTGAGCCGTGCTTGATTGAAAATCGGCAGGTAATACATGAACCATACTAATTTCCATATTATCCAGGACGGACGGGCCCATCAGGTCGAGACCCTCCTCGTTCGGTTGGTTAGCGACTACGGACTTGGTTGTCGTCAGAGTCGGACAACGAGATTCTTCCGTCCCTTCAACAATGTCACCCGGCGGAGCTGCTTCGGCCACTTGTTGGCTCCGCGTGACCGCCTCAGGTAAGGTCGAGATTGACAATGAGCTTGGGGTCAAGTCCTGAACCTGCTCCTGGTAGTGTAGCCGAGCATCCCTAGTGTCGAGATAAGCATCAAGACGGGCAATACGGGCGATTTCATCGGTCGTAAGGCCGAAGAGAGAAACTGCTGAAAATACTTCAAAGTGATACCGTAAATACTGAAGGTCCTCTAGCGAGAAAGGAAGGTCAGCGACATCGATATCGGTATACGGGTCAACTTCAAATCCAAAGACACGAGCTTCTCGTATGTGCTGGAACCTTGCTTTCAATCCTGGATCTGAGGTCTTCTGGATGATCCGCTCAGCATCCGGACAAGCCAAGACAAGATCAATGGTGTCCTGACATGCCTTCGGCAAACCATACAAATCGTTGGCCGAATGTTCCTTATGAAATTCTCGCATATATTCCAAAGACTCCCCAAGGAACGGGGGGTGCAAATTCCGTCGAATTTTGACCAAAGGCTCTTGTATAGCTATCGGGGATAATTTGCTTTCGGCCTTTTGCCTGAAATGTTCAACACGTGCCTTCATTTCCCCTGGTCGAATGAGAAGTTTGATCCGCTTATCAGCTTCTTCAAACATGGTCTCGACGTCTTGACCGACCAGCCGTTTTCCCTGAGCCAACTCTGTCATAATTGGTGGAGGTGGTCGCTTTTCATTAGTGGCAACTGTATCCTTCGGTCGCCACTTAGGGGCCGAAGTTTCTTGGGCTGCTTGTCGGCGAGCCATGCAATCCATCCGTTGATGCCGGCGTTTCTGAGATTTGGACAACGCGGTATAGACGCCCTTCGAAGAATGGTACGTATACCAACGTTGATCTCTAGGCTCAGGAGGCTTGAAGGTCTTTTGACTCCGTGATGATCCTGAACTGCTAGAATTACGCTTATAGTAATCATCGTCATAAAATGAAGCATCAAAATCGAGGCGCCGCCTGACCGGGGGTGTCTCTTCCATCCGTACTTTAGGACCGAGCCTCCCAAAAACCCCATGATGTTGGTCTTCATTGGCTATCTTTTGCCGAGTTACGGCCACGGGTTGCGAAGAAGGTTTCTCTTCTGGTTCACTGTCGACCTTCGCTTTACATTTCCTGCACAGAACCGCTGTCCCACTATCTTCATCGGCGCTATACTCCGTCAAAGATTTGACAATAGCGGGCCCCGTTAAGGCCGCAGATAGTTTATTTGAACGCGAATCGGCCATGAACCGTGGCCGAACATTCTGATTCCGCGGGCGTTGTGTCTCAACCACTTCAGCCTTGCCTTTCCCTTTGTCCTTGGGTAGGTACGCGTCGACCATATTTACTGTTGCCGTGGGGAACGGATCAGTATCAACACTCATCCTCTTCTCGGGGAACTTCAGTTTGCCATTATCAATCCAGCTTTGGACGTTATCACGAAATACGACGCAATTGTTTGTCGTGTGTTTGCTCGAATTGTGGTATTTGCAATACACCTTTCCTTTAAGCTCCTCGGCCTTAGGAATGTTATGACCAGGCCGAAGCTTAATGATTCTTGCTGATAACAGTTGGTCAAAAATTGCGTCAGCCTTGGTAATATCAAAAGTATAAACCTTTGACGGTTTCGATGTTCCTTCAGTGGCCGAGCGACTTTTGGCTTCTCTAGAATCAACCTGAGTTAATGCCTTGCAAATGTATGGTTTATCTATTACTATCTCAGCCGCATCCACACTAACACATTCATCCTCGGTTGATGCATAATTGACAGTAGGGTTCTTGTAAATCGTTCCCCGAGTTGGAGTCTTCGAAGTTTTTTCCTCGCGGAGCAAATAATCGTACTGCTCGACATGCTGGGCCAATTCGTACATGTCCCGAAAATTTGCCCCCAAGAATTTCTTTTTATATTCGACGTCAAGACCATTCAAAGCAAGTCTGACAAATTCGACTTCGGGTAAGGGCACTCGGCACCAATTCCTAGCCGATTTAAACCTAGTAAGATAATCCATTGGTGACTCATCAGACGCTTGAGCCATCCGTGCTAATGAAGAAACTGACATCTCCATCCCCGGCCGATAAAATTGCTCGTGGAACTTCTCGACCAACTCCTCCCAGTTTTGGACGGAATTAGGCGGGAGATTGATGTACCAGGCAAATGCCGAGCCGGTCAATGAAAAATTGAACAGCCGTAACTTGTGGAAATCACTATTCACATCTCCACATTGCGCGGTGAAACGAGCCACGTGCTCCAACGAAGACAGGGACGATTCACCAGCAAAAAGACTAAAATCTGGGATCTTGAAGCCCTTCGGGTATCCAAACGTCTCAACGTAAGCTGGGTATGGATGAATAAACTTGGGAAACTTCGGCCCTTTCTTCATAGCGGAGTCGATCATCCGCTGAACTTCGGTCATATCAACAGATGCTGCTTCGACCCTTTGGTCGGTCCCGTCTGACCTACTGTTCGACCCTCCTCCCTTCTCTAAGTTAATTGTTTTGAGCGGGGCCAGAATAGGCCCGGCCGGTACAATCGGTGCCGGGTTGTTTTCTGGTAAGCAAGTTTGGCGAAGATCGAAAGGCCTGCTGCCACCAACTTGGCTAACCAGCATTTCGAGCAGTTTGGTTTGCCGATCATTGGCACTGAGTATCGCGTCCTGCAGCTTGTCAATGCCTCGACTGAACGTCTGCTCGACTGACCGAGACTGCTCGTCCAGTCGCTTTCGGAGGAACGACCTCATTGGTGGGTCTGTTCCTTCACCACCATCCTCATCACATTCCTCTATTATCCCTTCATTGAGAACGCATGTGTTTCTGTTTGGGATCTCTAAACCACGGAGTTGACCGCCGAGATTAAGTTCTCTCTCTCGGCGAGTCGCGCTCGTGGACTCAGGTGTACCAACGCTAAGGGGATTCTGCGCCTGTGGCACACTCTGTCCTATGCTCTGACTCGGTAAATCGGCTGTCGACTTTCCCATAGCTGTTTTTTTTTTTACCGATCGTGTTTCAATTGGCATGAACTTCGTAGTTTAGCACTGGGTCCCACCGGGCGTGCCAAAATGTTGACCCTAGAAATTACAAAACCTACGTGGCGCGCAGGCCGAATATATTCTAAGCTAACTACGTCCTTCGGTGATTGCGGGGCGTGCCAACTCGTCGGCCGAGGCTCGGCCGAGGAGTAAATTTGTTGATGTTGCGTTGAGCGCGCTGCTGACTTCTGTGTCTTGCGATTGCGGCCGAGGAAGGAACAATTCTCGGCCTCTTGGGCTCTCGAGCCTGAAGACAAGGCTGCTAATTTGCGAAGTTCACGAACCGAATTCGGCTTACAATGTGCCGAATGTATTAACTGTAACACCCCACCTCGCCGAGAAGGCTAATGAGATGACCTCGACCAACAAGGATTCGAAAACCCTTCTCGACCGAGACTTGGATAGGCAGTCGACCGTTCTCGCCGCAGTGCTGTTGATGCCAACGGAAGATACTGCGAGACCGACCGACTCTACGGTGACAGAGCTATCTATGCCGACTTAAGATATCACCGGTTGCTTCCACAGTGCTGTTGATGCCAACGGAAGATGTGTCAGCGAAAAAGGAAAAGAAAAAGATCTCAAGTTGTGAGAGTTTGCGCAGGGCAATTTTGTATTGATTTTTGTGGGGGTTTTCCATTGCTGAATGTCTTGTATTTATAGAAGCAGAACACCGAGCCCGAGTTCTAATCCTATTCGAACTAGGTTTCCTTCTCCGGATTAACGTTACCTCAATCAGTCCTACCTCTGCTAGGACTACGAATCTAGTCCTTAACTGAGCCGGATTCGCCTTCTAGTTTTACTGATCTCGTCGAGGGTCCCTATTGTATTAGGACTCGACTTGCACTCTGATTTAACCGATCTAGGCCTAGAAGCCCATGAGCTGAAGCCCCCATGACTTTCTCGCCGTAGTCTTCCCGGGCCGAAAGTGATACCTCCCTCGGCCCAAACTGCTATTTTGGGCCCAAACACCATTACACGCCATGTGGCCGCGCTGCCGATACCCGGCCGCGCTGCCGATACCCGGCCGCGGCCACATCAACCCAATGATGTGCCTCTGCAACTCCCTCGCTTCCCTCAACGCTGCCGATAGCAACATCAACTTCCTTGTAACCTTCATAGTCACCGAGGAGTGGCTGGGATTCATCGGATCGGATCCGAAACCCGACAACGTAGTCTTCGCCACCATTCCCAACGTCATCCCCTCCGAGATCGGTCGAGGCGCGGACTCCCCCGGTTTCTACGAAACCGTCTTGAGAAAAATTAGAGCCCCGGTCGAAGACCTCCTCGACCGGCTCGAGCCGCCGGTTACCGCCTTGATTGCGGACACGTACTTGGTGTGGTCGGTTGAGATAGGGAACCTGAGGAATATTCCGGTGGCTTCTCTTTGGACCATGTCCGCTTCAGTCTACTCCGTCTTTCATTTCTTCGATCTCCTCGTCCAACATCGACATTTCCCGGTAAATTTGGCAGGTACGTAAATAACAGCACAAACTCAGTTAGTTTTTTCAATTTTAACCTCCACGGTTTAGTAATAATAGCAAACACCTATGCATTTGTTTGTTGACTGAATTTGATCATTGTGGCTGAACTAAATCTGCTTTTTTTAGGTTTGTTTCATAACTATTTAGTTTTGAGGTTTTAATTTTCACGATCCGCGCGTGCTTGACATATATGAGGAAAATGAGGGATAAAGAAGAGAGGAGACAGAGGAGTGAAAAACAAATCGACTAAAACAAATCGTTTGGTCTGGTTTTTTTCTTAATAATTCAGATAATCTATTGAAAAAATCAAATCGAATCGGGTTGAAAGCACGACTGAATTTGACGTTTGTTGCAAACTCTATGTATTATTTAATATGGATAATGTTATTCACACACTTATTTTAATCTCTTCATTGGTAGAGCCACATTAAGGGCTACCTGGCTGTAGCCCAGGTAACTTTCGGTAGAAAATAAAATTTTAAATAAATTTTTTACTAAATGTAGTTCATCATATATTTAGTCACTGATTTAATTATATAATAAAGTTTGCAAACCATCTCTTTTTCTCACATTTTTTTCTCATCGCTTTTTGTAGATGTACACATTTGAATTTGTTTGAATAACGAAAATTCTTGGCTTACCTTGTGAAAATTTTCTTAAGCTAGCTGATATTGTAAAAAATACAGTATCAAGTTTTTTTGTTTATGATGATTTAAATCTTTAAGCTAGTCCACCCTGTGAAAAATTTCTAGCTCCACCATTGAATCTTCCATACATCTTTGTTAACTTTTTGTCATTAATCGTTTTCAATTCATTCGATCTGATAGTCCAAAATTGAGAGTAGTGTATGAAAAATAAAAATGAATGGGTAGATAACACTTCCATACAACATTTTGTCTTTTTTTTTTTTTTTTTTTGGTTGTAGAAAAAGGAGAAGAGCACGTTGACTACATCCCGGGACTTCCTTCGACACGTGTGGCAGACCTTCCCACGTGTTTTTATGCCAAAGGGCTGAACGTCTTGGATCGAGCACTAGAAGCAATTTCAAGCCTGTCCAAAGCACGATGGCTTCTGCTGCCTTCGGTGTACGATCTTGAAGCCCGAGTTATTGACGCGTTGAGGGATAAACTTCCGATTCCTGTTTACACTATTGGGCCCACAATACCTCATTTCAAGGTGGAGGCCCATTCAAGGCCCATAGAGGCTCAACTTAAGCCCAATGAGTCCCAATATTTTGATTGGCTAGACAAGCAACCAAAAGGGTCGGTTTTGTATGTGTCACAAGGGAGTTTGCATTCAGCTTCCAAAGCCCAAATGGAGGAAATCGCATGTGGCTTGAGAGAGAGTGGGGCCCGGTTCTTTTGGGTGGCACGTGAGGAAGCTTTGGAGTTGCAAGAGAAGTGTGGTGAGATGGGGATTGTGGTGCCTTGGTGTGACCAATTGAGAGTATTGTGTCACTCTTGTATTGGTGGGTTTTGGTCTCATTGTGGTTGGAATTCGACCTCGGAAGCTGTTTTTGCCGGCCTTCCAATGTTGACTTTTCCTATATATTGGGACCAAGTGCCCAATAGTAAGATGATTGTGGAGGATTGGAAGATAGGGTGGAAGGTGAAGAAGGGTATGGGAGAAGAAGAAATTTTGGTGACTAGAGAGGAAATTAAAGGGATTGTTAAAAGGTTTATGGATTTGGAAAGTGAGGAAGGGAAAGACCTTAGGAGGCAAGCAAGAGAGATTCAGGACATTTGTCAGCAAGCAATTCAAAAGGGTGGCTCATCTTATTTCAACATTGAAGCGTTTATAAATGACCTATCAAGATGTGAGAAGCATTGTTGATGAAAATATAGTCTAGTGACATTTACTTGCTACTTTATTGTTAGAGATAATAAGTTTGCATCTTGAATTAAAAAGAATAAAGGAGGACGCATTAAGGAAATTGTTGTTGTATATTAAATTGGTTTCATTGCCCACAACAAATATATATGTATGAGACAAATAGAAGAATCCAGGAGATGTACTCAGTACTCACTTGGGTGCTGTCTCAAAACGTGAATTATGACTTTTTGTATTGATGTGTAGATAATATTACAATTATAAGTTACAATAGGGGTTTTTTTTTTTTTTTTTTTTTTTTTGAGAAACGGTACAATATTCATTAAACGGCAAAGAATACGTACAACCTAAAGATAGTGTGCACACTGAGCCTCGATAAAAATCGTGCCAGGAATTTCAACCTAATCGAAGGGAAAAAGAGTGTCCCATACAACAATGTAACTTATCCTCAGCTGAACAATAAAGAAATTACATTCCTTTCTCAACTAAAACATCTTGGAGTAAATCCGGAGGCTCCTCAAACCACATAAACTCTTGAGAACTCCCAATACCCATACGAGCAAGGCGATGAGTTGCAGAATTACCTTCCCGTTGCACCTACTGATACATAGACAAGTGTGCAAAATTTGAACTACATGGTGCTAACCGCTCATTTTGTGGATAATGAATGAAATATGCACAAAAGGATTCTAAACTTTTGTTTGATCATGATGGCAAGAAATAGGGAAGTTGATTGAACAATGTCTCAGTTGACAATGCATCAGCTAATAAGGTGGCAATTGAGTATGTTGTTCGAAAACTGCAGAAATGGCCTAATAGTAAAATCATTATGAATGGCAAGTTTATGCATATGAGGTGCTTAGCTCATATTATCAACTTGGTAGTGAAAGATGGGTTGAAAAGATTAGATACAAATGTGGATGCTTTTAGAAATGTCGTGTGGTTTGTGAAATCAAGTCCCCGAAGGTTTAGTTATTTCAAGAAATGTGTGGAGAATGAGAAGTTGGATAGTAGGGGTCTAGTTGTTATGGATGTGCCTACTAGGTGGAATAACACATACATGATACTAGAATCTTGCTTGAAGTTTAAAAAGGCATTTGAAAGGATGTCCGAAGATGATGAAGCCAATATATACTCGACCTATTTCAGGGAAAATGTGCTTAATGATGAAAGAGAAAAAGTGGCGAGTAAAGAGAAGGTTGGACCACCTAAGAAGGAAGATGGGATGGTGCAAAAGTGTTTGTGGAATTTTTGAAAGTCTTCTATCTTGTAACTTTGAAAGTTAGTGCAAGTAAGTATCCCACATCTAATACAACTGGTCATGATTTTATTGTTGTGGAGAACGAGATTGAAAAGCTTTTTTTGCTTTAATATATGCAAATTGGAGGAACTGTGGAGTTGGTGCTACGTGATATGACAATGAGCATGAGAGCCAAATACCGAAAGTATTTTGGTTCAATTAAGTCCCTTAATCAAATATTTGTAGTTGTCCTTGTCTTAAACCCAAGGTTCAAATTGAGGCACTACATGCACTTGTGTAGAAAGCCATTACAACTTCCTGAAGAAGAGATTCAACAGAAAAGTAATGAAGTGAATACATTGTTGAAGGCGATGTGTGATGAATATGCTCAATAAGCTTTCGGTTCACAAACACAACAAAAGGGTAAAGAAGATTTAGTTGTTCAAGGGTAAAACAATAATCTTTTAGTGTACCAACAGAAAATCCAATGATATTTAGTCAAATGATGGATGATTATGAGAAGGAACTAGAAGCCACCAATGATGTTGCACTTGCACATGAGGTGTATAGGTATCTCCTTGACACTCTAGAGAAAGTACCACATGGTCCACCATTTGACGTTTTGAAATGATGGAAGTTGAAAGGGAGGAGCACATATCCCACACTTTCTTTAATAGCGAAAGATGTGTTATCAATTCAAGTGTCAACAGTTGCTAGTGAGAGTGTATTTAGTGCAGGAAAAAGAGTAATTGACCCATTTAGATCATCTCTCCTTCCTCAAACAGTTGAGTCATTGATATGTCTCCAAAACTGGTTAAGAAGTGAATAAATTAGCAATATTGAGTATGAAGTAAGTTCGGCAGAGCTTGAATTTTATCAAGAGTGTGAAGAATGTAATTATTTTGTTTTGTATAGTTTGGTTTATAACTTTATATTAATTGTTGTCTTCTTCTATTCATTTAAAATTAACGTGCTTCTTTTGTTATTTGTTGTAGAATATAAAAGAAGAAAAGCAAATACTATATTTACAAGTTCAACCATCTCACCAAGTGTTCTTGAAATTGAAGCTCCTTAAACAACTCGAACAAATAAAGGAAAAGAAATTGCGGTAATATTTTAAACTCAAATGAATAAACTTTAAATTTCAATGATTCAATGAGGATAATATGATATTGGATGTTAAAAATGTCATGTTTATATTCTATTTTTCCTTACATTCAACGAGGAATGTTGTTGGAACTTGGACGTTGGAAGTGGTTTCGGATGTTAATTTGGAATTTATTGCGGATGTCATGTTTATGTTATTTTGGATTATTTGATTTTGGACTTTGAAATTTGGATGTCTTGGACTCTCGGATATTTTGTATGTTAGTTTGATCTTTAGATGTCTCTTGAATGTTATTTTGAATGTTTCGGATCTAATGTATCGAACGATGTTGGACGATATAATGTTGTTATTTTGAATGTATTGTATTGTTAATCTATGGACTTGGATGTTGGACTTTGTAATGTTTGTATTGGATGTGAATCTATGTAGGGACTAGGGAGTGAATTTGTGCAAAATTTGCACACTGCAATGTGCACTAGTAGTGAATTTGTGCAAATTTTAGTTTTTTTAATTTTTTTATTTTAATAATAAACATAAAAAAAGGACCCGTGGACCCGGCCCAAATCGGCCCGTTTCAACTAGGCTAGGTTAGGTTCGGTTTCTATATTAGAAAATGTTGTTCCCGACCCGTGCCCACCCCTATCCCAGACAACCTTGCTGACCTCTACACAATGTCAATGCCAAAGTCAACTTTTCAGAAGTTTGTCTGAGGAATTTGTATGCCTAACTAATCATATGCAATGATTTTAGTTCTTATTTGGAAGTTCTGTCAAACTCAGGGGGAGTATCCATAAGTATACTCACTTGATCTTAATGTACTCTTTTTCCTTACGATTATGAGCATTTTTCCTACTGGATTTTTGCTCCCTAACTAGGTTTTGACAATACACTTATCCTGGGTTGGTCATACCCTTGTGAGCTCTTCTACTTGTGTCTAGAAGACGTATGGTTTTAACTTAATGCAACTTCTCACTTTTCTCCTTAGTCTATGAGTTTGTATCCCATATTGGGTTTTACCATAGCGAGGTTTTGTGAGTTTTACTTTTTGTGCATTATTCCGTTCATTCGAGACTTGCATTCGCTCATGGTGCCGTCGACTTCATCAATAGAACTTACTTCATCACTAAAGACCTGATGCGCCATTTTAGTTGAGTATTTACACACTTAAAAGGGAGTGTTGTAGTCATTTTAGATTAGGAATATTATTGTGTAAATCCTATCATATCTAGAATATCTCTTAGATTATATATTATCCTATTTAAGTTATAATCATATTAGGGTAAAGATTTAACCTTCCATACTACTATAAATAAAGGCACAATGGGGGTGGAATTACACACACTTGACAATTACACATCTCTCTCTTCTCTCTCTTTGTGCCGCACCCTCTTTCTATGACCTCCATAATTGTTCAATAAATTATGCCTACAACACTATTATACTTATAGGGTTTTTGCCCACCTTATTTTGTAGAACTAATTTTTCTAACATCCAAAATATTGGTATTTAGTACTTAGATAGCAATTGCAACGAGAAGATTTCAAATGAGAGACACATGAAGAAAAGAAAAATAAAGAAACTCAAGAAAATGGGAGTTGAACTTCCCAGGTAATAAGTGGTGCAAAGGCAAGTCTTATCCAAGTATTGCATTTTTTTTTTTATCAGCTTTAGCCATAAGGAGTAGAGTTCAAATTGAACTTGGCCAAACAGCTGCATAGTTAAACTTGGAAAATTAAAGCTTCATGCAAGCATCTGTTAAAAAAAAGTCAAAAAATTATGTTTTAAAATCCGAAAAAACAAGAAAGTAAAAACACAGAGAATAAGAAAAATATTTTTATAAAAACCAAACCTTATTCTTCAATCCTACACCAAAATCAATACAGACATAATGACACAACCTAACTTAAGGGCCACAAAGAGTATATTATTGTAAAAAAGAATGTAAGGCAATATTACGTATTTTGAGGGAGTAAGCAAAATTTGTCTACACTGTTGAAGCAAGTTTTTGCCTCGTAGTTCATCAAAATGGATTTGACTAGTCATTTACCTACCACTAAGATTTTTTCCCACTCAGTTTTTTTCTTGAAAAAAGTTTTTGCTTATGTAGCTCATCGAAATGGATTTGACTAGTCATTTGCCTACACCTAAGAGCATTTTCAAAAAAAATATCAAATAACATCAAATTATATTTAATGGTTTATGTGTCAATTTGACATATCGTGAGATTTGTCACTCCATCCGATATGTTAAATTTTTTTGCTTATATTTTTTTATTGAAAGAGGTAAATTCACACTTATCAAAAACTACAAAACAAGGTGTTTTAATAAAGGGAAATGGGCCAACCGGCTAACATAAATCAATCTAATAAGTTTTTTTTTTTTTTTAACAAGATCAATCTAATAAGAATTTGGCGTTAACCATTGGTGTTGTAAATTTTGACAACGGGCTCGTTCATTCCTACTCAGCAATTTACTCCTCTTGGAGCGGTTTTTGCTGCCAGTTTTGGCGTTTAATTCGAACAATTCATCCAAAAGGGGTTGCTCCATATCAACTTTATCTCCAATAACCATTTCGATTTACATGGGTTTTGCGTCTAAGGCTGTGTTTTGGCCTAAATCGTCATTGCAGTACTCTCCTGACAAATCATCTTCTTACTTAATTTTTTTATTTAGTTTAGAAACTTGAATATTTTCTTCCAGGCCAACCATATTTTCCTCTTCAGATGAAGGAACAAGTGGCCCAACTTTATTGATAATCCTCTCTGGCAGAGGCTTGAATGGGGGGTCGAAGGAAAAATTCCCCCTCTCAGTCTTTTGATCCCAACCACACTTCATATGGAATTTATTTGTATACAGGAAAGCAAGGAAAATCTTTGTCATTTAGCCACATACTAAGCCCCAGTTTGGGGTTGAGGTGATTTTAAAAAAAGCTCCTATGAAAAAAAGCTGGGAGTGTTTTTGGTGTTTGGTAAACTTAAAAAAAATGGCTTATTTTGGAAGCTGCTGTGAGAATAAGCTGAAATCAAAGGAAAAAGCTGAAGCTGCAATTTGTAGCTTTGGAAAACTGGTTTTTTTTCAAAGCACATAGAACTACAGTGCTCCTTTAATGAAAAGATCCACTATCAGACTGTTTTTTTTTTCCAAAAGCACTTTTACAAAAAAGTTTACCAAACACTCTGCTGATTTATTTCACAGCCGCTTATTCTCACAGCACAGCCGCTTATTCTCACAGCAGCTTTTTTTCAAAGCACAGCAATACCAAACCAGCCCTAAGTAGGCTCTGTCCTCTTTTACCCATTATTCTTCGGATAATTGGAGCTTTCATTTTCAACGTATGAGTGAAGGATTTTCACATTTCTTCATGGGCATCAAGAATTTTTTGCATTTACTATGCTTTTTTTATTCTCCTCACACTTTTGAATGCATTTCTCAAGTTGATCTTGGATCTCATCCAATCGGTTTAATTGAGCTGAATGGAAATCTCGATATATCATATGAACTTCGTAGTTTTAGCAGTAAATCTAACCAGGCGTGCCAAATGGTTGACCCTAAAAATTACAACCTATGCGGTGTGCATGGCGAGCAACTATTAAGCTAACTACATCTTTCTTGTGAATGTCGGCGTGCCAACTCGTGGCCGAGGTTGATCGGGCTAGTGAGTGGATATGGTGGTGGTGTTGAACGCGCTGCTGACTTTTGCATTTAAGGACTTTGTTTGAGAAAGGAATACTCTTGGCCTAGGGTTATAGAACCTGAAGACAATGTTACTTCATTCACTGCAAAGTGCGCCAAATCAGTATTAGGTTGTAGGAGCAAAGATACTCAAATGAAATTAGTATCTTTATTGTGAAAGTTGTTCAGTTATCTGAATGCCGAACTCTGAAATGTATTTGCGAGTAACCGATCATAGCTAGAACACCTCACTTCTCTAGGAAAGCTAATGAAGTGACGTCTTTCGGCAAAAGAATCAAGGACCCTTCACCTGCTAAGACATAGATAACCAACTAAACCAAAAATAGTGTTGTTCAACCGAGTTGAAGGTACTCCCATGATTAGTTCAAAGGTACGGTGTTAGTTGTCAACCTAGTGATGTTCAACCAAACTGAAGTGCTCAAGGAGGGATTAGGATATTAGTATTTTTCTCAGAGTTATGAGAATGATTTCACGTAGAACATCTAAATTCTTTATTGAGTGGAATGGGGCTTTCTACATTGTAAACCCTCTTATATTATAGGGGTGGGTCCTGAGACTCCTGACAAAGCCATATATTTCCACATCAAATAATCCCAAATGAGAGACCACGCGATGATGCCAAAGTGATGCTTTCTAATCAAAAGACTCCATTTTCCAACCTTGTTGTCCAGATGCATCCATGCAACCATAAAGCGAATTGCAATTCAATTGCGATTCTACCTCTGAACCATTATCCTACGCTTTTTCATTCTTATTTCCTCTTTATCCCATGGAGGATTGACATTAACCAAAGCGTGGCTAATTTCCTTAAGTTGTACCCCACCTTTTTATCTTCGTATGCAATGGCGGAGCTAGGAATTTTTTACCGGATGGGCTAGCTTAAAAATTTAAATCTTTATAAATAAAGAAACTTGATACTGTATTTTTCAGAGTATCAGCTAGCTTAAAAAAAATCACAAGGTGAGCCAAAAATTTTGTAATTAAACAAATCCAAACTTGTACATGTATATAAATAAAGAAACTTGATACTGTATTTTTCCTAGTATCAACTAGCTTAAAAAAAATCACAAGGTGAGCCAAAAAAATTTGTAATTAAACAAATCCAAACTTGTACATGTATAAGAAACGATGAGAAAAATGATGTAAGAAAAAAAGATGATTTGTAAACTGTATTATATAATTTTATATAGTTAAACCTAGAGAATTCGGATTAGTGACTAAATATTTAGTGGGCTACATTCGAAAATCAATTAAAATTAAATGTAAAATTTTATTTCTCACCGAAAGCTACCTAGGCTACAACCCAGGGCAACCCTTAACTTGGCTCCGTCAGTGTTCGTATGAGCGGTTGAGTTTGAATTATTAATAATAAAATATTTGAAATTTGTTAGAATAAAGAGTGTTGTTGGACATAAAAAGTTAAATTTAGTAGTTAAAATAGTTTTTTACAATGTTCCCTTATTTTTTGTTTGAGTACATTGATATTTTTATACTAAGAGGAAGATGAGTTCGGCTGAGCCACATAATGGGTAATCTAATTTGATATTGAAGTCGTCATCCACGAGATTCAAACCTAAGACCTCTCACTTCCAAGTGAAGAGAAATACCACCAGACCGTAGTACCGAGTGACTACAATGTTCTCTTATTAGTTTAACATAAATTTAAAACTTTTCTTGAAGATGTTTTAAAGCTTGTAATGTTTGATATATTCTACCTCAATATCTTTTCCATAATAATAATTTGATAAAAAAAAAGGTTATTTTTTTGTTGGAATAAAATAAAAAGTTCGAAACAGTTTGATGCTTTGTGATTGTGCTGAGAAAGATTTGCATTAAAATATATGTCAGGTTAGAAAACAATGCTTTGTGTTAGTAGTCTTCTTCCTGCGCTCCTCTTTTTATCTTCTGCTTCGCAGCTTCGGACTCTCCAGTCTCCACCTTCCCATCCGATGGACTTCCTAAATTCCTCTCAAACCATTACACACCATGTGGTCGCGCTGCCGATACCCAGCCGCGGCCACATCAACCCAATGATGTGCCTCTGCAACTCCATCGCTTCCCTCAACGCCGCCGATGGCAACATCAACCTCCTTGTAACCTTAATAGTCACCGAGGAGTGGCTTGGATTCATAGGGTCGGATCCGAAACCCGACAACGTAGTCTTCGCCACCATTCCCAACGTCATCCCCTCCGAGATCGGCCGAGGCGCCGACTCACCCAGTTTCTACGAAACTGTCTTGAGAAAAATAAGAGCCCCGGTCGAAGACCTCCTCGACCGGCTCGAGCCGCCTGTTACTGCCTTGATTGCGGACACACACATTGTGTGGTCGATTGAGATAGGGAACCTGAGGAATATTCCGGTGGGTTCTCTTTGGACCATGTCCGCTTCAGTCTACTCCGTCTTTCATTTCTTCGATCTCCTCGTCCAGCATCGACATTTCCCGGTAAATTTGGCAGGTACGTAAATAACAGCACTAACTCAGTAAGTTTTTAAATTTTTACCTCCACTTTTTGTTGTTGCTAAATGTCATATTCAGTCATGTTGTATTTCAATTTAAGCATTGTGGCTTATTTTTGTTGTGAATTAAAACCAAAACTAACCAAATTTGCATTTTTAGGTCTGTTTGATAACTATTTAGTTTTTAGTTTTTAATATTCACGTTTTTTGCTTAACATATGAGAAAAGTAGTGATAAAAAAGGGAGGTGAGAAAGGAGGGAAAAACAAATCGATTAAAACATATTGTTTGGTCTGATTTTTTTTTTTTTTAATTTGGATAATCTATTGAAAAAATCAAATCGAATCGGGTTGCCAATACGACTGAATTTAACGTTTGTTGCAAACCATATGTCCTATTTATAACAGTTGGTCTTTTCTTTTTGAGAACTTTAACGAAATGTTTCTGGTACTGTTCACTTTAACAAAAAAAACCATTTTTTTACACTAAAAAATCAAAATTGGTACTATTCATTTTACCCTTTATTTTGTCTTTATCGTTAAAACTCAAAGTTTTCAAATATTTTTTTATTAGTTTTCCTTTTATTTTTTTTTGTAGAAAGAGAAAAAGAGCACGTAGACTACATCCCTGGACTTCCTTCTACACGTGTGGCAGACCTTCCCACGTGTTTCTATGGCAAAGGGATTAACATCTTGGATCGAATACTAGAAGCAATTTCAAGTCTGCCCAAAGCACGTTGGCTTCTGCTGCCTTCGGTGTACGAGCTTGAAGCCCAAGTTATCGACGCTTTGAGAGAGAAACTTTCGATTCCTGTTTACCACATTGGGCCCTTAATACCTCATTTCAAGGTGAAGGCCCAAATAAGGCCCATTGAGGCCCAACCTAAGCCCAACGAGTCCCAATATTTTGATTGGTTAGATAAGCAACCAAGAGGGTCGGTTTTGTACATATCGCAAGGGAGTTTGCATTCAGCTTCCAAAGCCCAAATGGAGGAAATCGCACGTGGCTTGAGAGAGAGTGGGGTCCGATTCTTTTGGGCGGCACGTGCTGAAGCTTTGGAGTTGCAAGAGAAGTGTGGTGAGATGGGGATTGTGGTGCCTTGGTGTGACCAATTGAGAGTGTTGTGTCACTCTTGTATTGGAGGGTTTTGGTCTCATTGTGGTTGGAATTCGACCTCGGAAGCTGTTTTTGCCGGCCTTCCGATGTTGACCTTTCCTATTTATTGGGACCAAGTGCCCAATAGTAAGATGATTGTGGAGGATTGGAAGATAGGGTGGAAGGTGAAGAAGGGTATGGGAGAAGAAGAAATTTTGGTGACTAGAGAGGAAATTAAAGGAATTGTTAAAAGGTTTATGGATTTGGAAAGTGAGGAAGGGAAAGACATTAGGAGGCAAGCAAGAGAGATTCGGGATATTTGTCGGCAAGCAGTTCGAAAGGGTGGCTCGTCTTATTCCAATATTGAAGCATTTATAAGTGACCTATCAAGCTATGAGAAGCATTGTTAATGACAATATAGTCTAGTGACCTTACTTTCTACTTTGTTGCAAGAGATAATAAATTCACATCGTGAATTAAAAAGAATAAAGGAAGAAGTATTAAGGCAATTGTTGCTGTACATTATTTGGTTTCATTGCCCACCACAAATATGTATGAGACAAATATGTTCACATCTCTTTCACATGACCTAAATCCCAACAACTTTACAATCTCTGTATTTATTCTTGATGCTTCTTTCATGGTCTCTGAACTTTAGTCCAATTAAAGCTTTGGTCTCTGGACTAAAATTTGTGTGTATTAGTTGCTGAACTTGTTATAATATGGAGCAATGGTTATTTTGGCTAGTTATGTTATAACTTAAACCAAAATAATGGGTTTAAAGCTGCAAAATATTGACAGTGTTAATATAGTTAGCTAAATGGACAATTGTTTCACATTATAACAAGTTCAGGGATCAATGCTTATGGATTCGTAGTTCTAAATTAAGCTATAATTCATGGTTCATTGGTCCAATTATCTTATATATATACAGACCCTTTATGCAAAGGGATTCTCATTTTTTGAAAAAAAAAATGAAGATTAGGTGTGGGGCTCACTCTACATCGAATTTTAACGATCCGAATCATCTATTTTGTAAGTCTCGATTCATAGATCATCATTTCAAAAATTCAATTCAATCCGAAACCATTTGCCTATTTAATTATCAAGATCAAATTTCATTGTTTTTTATATAACAAAGTATTCGTTTATTTCTTTGAACTCAATTAGATGTCTTAAATATTTCTGATTTGATTAATATTTTGCAAAGATGATCTATGAGGTACAACTTGAAAAATAAATGAATCGGATCGTTAAAGTTTGATATGATGTGGAACCCACAACCAATCTCTATTTTTATTAAAAAAATAGGGATCCCTACCGGCTTCCTATTATATATGTGCAACACCAACCCTTGCACTAGCACACGTCAATATTTCAATCTTTCCCCAGGAGAGAATGAGTACAGTGAAACTTGAACGAAAGCCAGTCTGCCACGTCATGGCTCTGCCCTATCCCGGCAGAGGCCATATCAATCCCATGATGAATTTCTGCAAATTACTATCTTCAAAAAAACCCGACATTCTCATCACCTTCGTCATCACCGAAGAGTGGCAAGGATTCATCGGCTCCGACGCGAAACCGGACAACATCCGATTCTCCACGCTACCAAACGTGATACCCTCGGAGCTCGTTCGAGCAACCAACTTTCCGGGATTTGTGGAAGCTGTGAACACCGAGCTGGAGGGCCCATTCGACCAGCTGCTGCTTGAACGGGATCTCCAGCAACCGGTGAATGTCATAGTTGCTGACCCGTTCCTAGTTTGGGCTGTGAGGGTGGGGAACGGAAGGAACATTCCGGTGGCTTCGTTTTGGCCTATGTCGGCGTCGGTATTTACGGTGTTCCATCACTTTGAGCTACTCAAGCAAAACGGCCACTTCCCTGTTGATGTGTTAGGTGAGTGAATTATCATCAAAGACTATATTGCTTGTTATGAAACGTACATTCACATGTGGGTGTCAACTTCTGGATCCCACGTGCATTAATGGTTGAAATGACTCATGCTTGCCCTAACATCGATTTTTCTACTTAATTTGTCGGATAAAAAGAAACATTGAATTTGTTACAAAAACACGTGAGATAAATGTGAAAATGACTACTTGACAGGTGTCAAGTACAAATCACTTTTACACACTTTTGTAATGTTCATGTAAATTCATTTTTAATTCGTCATGTCTAATTTTTTATGTTGTATTTCTTCTTTGTTATACTTAAATCTCTTAAAATTTGAAAATTTCTCATCCAAACATACCTTAAGTCATAGTGTCTTACCGTTATAAGAAACAAATTAGAAGCATAGTGTGATACTTGTCGGAAATAAATGAACAACAAAATGAGTCATGCGTGAAAAAAAGGTTACATGTCAGTGTATCACATAACTATTATGAATGAATTAGATTCATGCTATAGACGAACATATATGTAGTGTTGAAATTTATTTTGGGTTTAATGATTATTTGTGCCTAATGTACAATAGAGCGTGGAGATGAGGTAATAGACTACATTCCAGGAATTTCCACCACACGAATAGCAGATCTTCCAACAATTCTCTATGGAAACGATCGCCAACTCCTGCATAGAGCCATGGAAACTATTTCAAGCATGTACAAAGCACAATATATCTTATCCACTTCAATCTATGAGCTTGAGTCCCAAGTGTTCGATAACTTAAAAGCCAAACTTCCGATACCTGTCTATCCTATTGGTCCAACCATTCCATACTTTCAGCTTTCAGAAAGCTCTTCCATTCTTCACGATGGCCTCAGTTATTTGCATTGGCTAGATTCTCAACCTAAAACCTCAGTCTTGTACATCTCCATGGGAAGCTTCCTCTCGGTATCACAAACCCAAATGGACGAACTTGTTTTTGGGGTGAGGGACAGTGGTGTTAGGTTTTTGTGGGTGGCTCGTGGAGATGCGTCTAGGTTGAAAGAAAGTGTTGGTGATGTGGGTTTGGTGGTACCTTGGTGTGACCAATTGAGGGTGTTCTGTCACGATTCGATTGGCGGGTTCTGGTCACATTGTGGGTGGAGTTCCACTATTGAAGCTGTTTATGCTGGTCTTCCTGTTCTTACTTGCCCTATATTCTGGGACCAAGTCCCCAATAGTAGGCAAATTGTGGACGACTGGAAGATTGGATATAGAGTGAAGAAGAATGAGGGGGCTGAACATCTTGTGACTAGAGAGGAAATTGCACAACTTGTGAGGAGATTTATGGATTTGGAAAGCAATGAGGGAAAAAAGATGAGGAAAAGAGCAAAACAACTTCAGAAGACTTGTCAAGAAGCAATTGCTAAAGGTGGCTCATCGGACACTAACCTTGAAGCTTTTATCAAAGATATTTCCCAAGGGCATCATCATTGAGTTCATGATTTGTATTATTGGGTGTGACAATGTAATTCTATTGAAAGACCATCGTTTGTTTGAAAACAAATCAGGTTGAGTTTTATGTATTAATTTTTATTCTTCATCAATCCTCGTGATGGAATCAAAGATATATGTTCACCATTCAAATAATAAAAAATAGTATCTTAACAAAATATGTCTTCTTACATAATTTTTAGGGAACTTTAACGAAAAGCACCCGGTACTGTTCACTTTAACGAAAAACCACATTTTTACACTAAAAAGTCAATCCTGGTACTATTCACTTTACCCTTTATTTTGTTCTTATCATTAAAACTCAAAGTTTTCAAGCCCTTTTCATTAGTTTTCCTTAATTTTTACCCATCTCATTTTGTACAACTAATATCACTAACATTCAAATTATCTACTTACATGATTTTACCCGTCTTATTTTGTACAATTAGTGTTAGTGACATTCAAATGATTTATATTTACTACTTAGAGAGCAATTACAACTAGAAGAAGATTTTTTTTTTTTTTTGAACAGCACTAGAAGAAGATTTAAGACAGAAGAAACATGGAAGAAAAGAGATGAAAAAACCCAAGAACATGAGAGTTGAATTTCCCCAAATGGAAGAAAGGAGCTCCATGGGTACTTAAATTACCTGGGAATCAGTGAGCCCTACTCTGCCCGATTTGGTGCAAGGCAAGTCTTGTCCGCGCTGCTCCCTCCGGGCAAAGCATTTATTTTTATGTTTTTTCTTAGATGACAAAAGCCCACGTGCATAAGCCGAAAGGAGGAGAAACTGTATTTCTATCAGCTTTTGCCAAAAGTAAGAGAGTTCAAATTGAACTTGGCCAAACAGCTGCATAGTTGAATTTGGAAAATTAAAGTTTCACGCAATCATGTTTGAAAAAAAAAAAAAAAAACTAAAATATCTCTTTGTAAATAATAATCGCCATGACAATGACTTAAAACGAGTTGAATTGAACAAAATTATTCGAGAACTGTTATTAGCATGTTAAAATCTCTTTTTTTTTTGTCTCAAAAGTGTTTTATTTTTTTTTTCTAATCATAAAAAATTTGAAATGTAAAACGAGATTGTTGGAGTGCCAACGAAAATTTTCACTTATTATTTAGAGCAAATATTAACTTCTATTGCCCTACCCTTGCCACTGCCTTGGCAAAATGGGCGAAAGTGCTCTGGTCAAGGGCAGGCCCGACATTCTGTTTTTCTCTTTGGTGGCTAAGCTATTTTTAAACTATTTCTTGTTTTGACAAGAGCGATAATCTTGTATTTTATTAATAAATTCAAACAAATACAGAGGTGTCAATTGAGTATAATGCTATGATGACCAAGAAAATAATCTAAAGTGAATTTGCTCAAACAGACAACTATAGTAAACTCTTATACGACTGCAACATCATGAAAATTACAACGCCTCCTATACTAATTTGTCACAAAACCATACTCATTGTGTCAAAACTTGTGGGTCCCTAGACAAGTCTGAAAAGCATGAAATATTTCGAATGAAATCTCCCCTCAGCCGTACACAGTTAAGGGCATCTCGAATGGTTTAGGCAAATAAAGTTGCCTATTCATTTGCTTTATGAAAAACTTTAGTCACGACTCCAATAAATTAGGCAAATCAAATAGATATCATATATATATATTATTTGTTTAAACTTGGCAAAACTGTAAATAACACAACCTAATTGAAGGACCACATAGAGTATTTTATTGTAAAATAGAATGTGAGGTAATATTGCCTACTTTGAGAGAGTAGGCAAATTTACCTACGAAGTTTTTGCCTCGTAGCTCATCAAATAAAAAAGGGTTTGACTAGTAATTTGCCTACGCTAAGATTTTTGTCTACTCAGGTTTTATGTTGAAGCAAGTTTTTGCCTATATAACTTTTTAAACACTCTTCTCAATTTTCGATTGTTATATCGAATGTATTGAAAAAAATCAAAGGACAAAAATTTACAAATTGTATGTGAGAAGTAAAAATAGGTGCCCGGTTATACTTTGCATCTTAGCATGGTCCACAGAAAACGAAAAATACTTGGCATCCACTGCAAAAATTTGAAAATATATCTGGTCTACTTATAGGATTTTTACCCGCCTTATTTTGTACAGCTAATATCATTGACATTCAAATGATCTTGTGAACATGGAAATTCCTGCGATTAACGAGACAAGAACACGTGTACAAAATAATATTTGTATTAAGGATTTAGGGGTTACAATCTCTTCTACAAATTTAGTCTTTGATTCGATCTTCGTAATGTGTAAATTTGTGGATTGTGTTGTTGATCCAAGGGTCGTCGGGGCTTGATCCTGGAGGAACAGTTGTGCGGATTTGTTGATGTCGTTGACCCAAAGGGACGTCGGGGCTTGATTTAGGGATGAACGGATGATGAATGATGAACACTTTCTTCAAGGGTCGTCGGGGCTTGATCTTGAATTGGTGGAAGTGCTTCAAGGGCCGTCGGGGCTTGATCTTGAATTGGGAAAGTTCTTCAAGGGCCATCGGGGCTTGATCTTGAAGGAGGGTTGGAAGTTTCTTCAATGGGCCCTTTGGGCTTGATCTTGAAGGTTAATGGATGAACGGATCTTCAAGGGCTTTTGGGCTTCATCTTGAAGAACTGTTGATGAACGGACCTTCAAGGGCTTTTGGGGCTTGATCTTGATGAACATTTGATGGATGGATCTTCAAGGGCTTGATCCTGAAGTTCCTTGCACGCACCTTTATTTTTGTTTTTTTTCTTTCTATTTTTCTCTCTTGTTCTTATTATCAAGTAAAATTATTACAAGATTTTTAGTTAAAATTCAAAATTTTGAAAGTTTTTTCATTTGTTTTCCTTATTATATACTAGTATATGGTCACACACAAAGCATGTGTGTGTGAAATTTTTCTTTTTTTTTGTTTTGTTTTTGTTTTTAGCGTAGAAGGAGAGAAACAAAAGAGTGAGAATGTGGGAGACGAGTGAGAGCTTCATTTTATTTTTTATTTTTTATTTTTTTATTGGATATATGTTAAAATCACATGTAGATGAGGTTTTGAAAAAAATAACAAAATTTTGGTCATGTGAAATTACATTTCTATTCATATTTTCTATTCATGTTCAGTTTTAATTAAAGGATTAAATTAGTAATTTTATAGGATTTGGTTAACAATTAAGGTTCTATCAATATATAATTAGGAAAACTAATGAAATTGGCTTGAAAATTTTGAGTTTTAATGATAAGGATAAAATAAAGGGTAAAGTGAATAGTACCATGATTGACTTTTTAGTGTAAAAATGTGATTTTTCGTTAAAGTAAACAGTACTGGATGCTATTCGTTAAAGTTCTCATAATAATTTAGATTATATATAAGAAGGGATAGCAATAGCTTCAAAGCTTTAATCCTCGGTCTTCAATCTTCAAGGGAGAAATGGGCACAGCGGAAGTTGAGACAATCAGTCTGCCACGTGGTGGCTTTGCCTTATCCGGGAAGAGGCCACATCAACCCCATGATGAACCTCTGCAAGCTACTATCTTCAAAAAACCCTCTACTCCTCATCACCTTCGTCGTCACCGAAGAGTGGCACGGGTTCATCGAATCCGACCCAAAACCCGACAACATCCGATTAGTCACCATACCCAACGTCATACCCTCCGAGCACGGTCGCGCGAAAGATTTTGCCGCGTTTTTGGAAGCTGTGTGGGCCAAGGTGGAAGCTCCGGTTGAGCAGCTTCTGGATGGGCTCGAGCCGCCGGTGACCGCCATAGTTGCTGATACCTTCCTTGTTTGGGCACTGAGGGTCGGGAATAGAAGGAATATTCCCGTGGCTCCGCTTTGGACCCCGTCGCCGACGATGTTCTCAATGTTGCATCACTTTGAGCTGTTCAAAGAAAATGGCCACTTCCCCCTTGATGTCTCTGGTGCGTGTACACTTACCGCGATCATTATTATTGGAGTATTTCCTAAGTTACTTTAAAGTATCTTATAATTCAAAATTTTTAATTATTAAATATTTAATTAAAATTTTTATTGAATGATCATTATTCTAATTGAGTAAAATTAAAAGATCATTGCTATAATTTTTTTTTTAAAGTAACACTTGAGGGTATTTTTGTCCTTCCGTCTACTTACATATTATATATAAGATGGGTGCCAAGGGCTTCACATCTTCAATCTCCAATCTTCAGTCTTCAAACTTCATACAAAAGAGAAATGGGCACAATGAAGATTGAGCCAATCACCGTCTGCCACCTAGTGGCTTTACCCTATCCAGGAAGAGGGCACATCAACCCCATGATGAACCTCTGCAAGCAACTATCTTCAAAAAACCCTCAACTCTTCATCACCTTCGTCGTCACCGAAGAGTGGCGCGGGTTCATCGAATCAAACCCGAAACCCGAAAACATCCGATTAGCCACCATACCCAACGTCATACCCTCCGAGCACGGTCGCGCGAAAGACTTTGCCGCGTTTGTGGAAGCTGTGTGGACCAAGCTGGAAGCTCCGGTTGAGCAGCTTATGGATGGGCTCGAGCAGCCGGTGACCGCCATAGTTGCTGATACCTTCCTTGTTTGGGCTTTGAGGATCGGGAATAGGAGGAATATTCCGGTGGCTTCGCTTTGGACCCAGTCGCCGACGATGTTCTCAGTGTTGCATCACTTTGAGCTGTTCAAAGAAAATGGCCACTTCGCTCTTGATGTCTCAGGTGCATATCCACTTTACCACGATCATTATTGGACTATTTTCTAGTATGCTCCTATGAGTCCTATCCTTCCAAATTTTCAACTATTAAATATTTAATCAAATATTTTTAATAAAAAAAATATAAGAAGTAGAAATTTCTCTATTTTAAAATGTATCAAAGCCTTGGGTAATAATAAAAAGTTGACTAATGTATTTTTCAAATTGGATTTCATATTCAAATGAATATCGGAATCATAAGAAAGTAGGTTTCTTTAGCTATGGGACTATCAAAAGAAAAATTTGGATAGGAGCTTATACGATTTCATCCTTTCAAAACCGGAAGTGAAAGTTTTCTCTCGTCGGACTTAACTAATTACACCAACAAAGATATAGAGATGCGTTCCCACTTTAAAAGTCTATAAAAACACAAATATTTTCTAAAGTTACTTTAGAGTATCTTATAATTCAAAATTTTTAATTTTTAAATATTTAAATAAATTCTTTTTAATATAAAAATATAGAAACTAAAATTGACCATGAACTCTGGAATATCTAAATATTCCAGAGCGCCATAAATATGTTACCAAACGGATAATTAGATGGTTGAATTTTTTTATTTCCAATTTCCAAACGGAAGATACAAAATTAAAATAATTGTAAATATTGCTGGTCTTATATTGTGCTCATCAAACATCTTGACTCTCATCTCAGTCTTGTAAGTTGTCACACTCCAATTATTCTCGGTCGAGCAATGCTCAGAAAAATAATTTTGTAGACTAAATTTTGTAAACTAAATAACATGAAAATTGATAATTAAATTATTACTTAAGTCTTGAGTAACGTGTTTGATCTTTATTAGTGACACATCATTTAGTTTGCAAATTTAATATAAATTTTTTGTCTATATAGTGTTACCCATATTTTTCCTTCCAAGTTGGTTATTTGTCGCTTGCCACCTGCCAAAAGGATAGAGCATGTGGCGTATTATTGGGATGTTAGAGACTTTTGAGATGAATTTGCTTTATTAACAATTTTACACTGAAAAAGAAAAGGCTCAAAATTGACCAAGACCTGCCACTTAATACTACAATTTAGTAGTATTTATCTTCACTTGTAAGTAAAAAGTCTTAGATTCGATTCTCACCAAAAGAAAATGTGAACCATATTATCGTTAATCTATTGTGAGGCTAAGCTCACCCCCCCTCCCCTCAGTGAAGATAACATCGTTTGTTCAACAACAAAATAAAAGAAAAAAAAATTGACCCTGACCTTATCAATTTAATGCCTTGATCTTTAACTTATAAGTTGTGAATATGCTTGATCATGGTTACGGGTAGGGTGCAATTCCTACCTCCTCCGAACCCGAAAAAGATGAATAATAGTTCGCCACCAATTGTCTCCCTTTTAAAAAAATACATTAGATTCTTCTTTAGCAGAAGACAATATATTATATTTGTTCATATACTTAAGACACTTATGTCTAATAAGTGCACAACATAAAATTGGTAAGGTAACCAGAAATAATTATATCAGTTTGAATAAATTGCTTAAAGCCTTTCTCTAATTTATAAAGAAGTTGATGCATTTGCGAGCTTAAGACATTCTTATGAACAATTTGTATTTGGTTAATTTAGTAATCCTCAACTGTAATATAGCATGATATCTTTTCTTATATGTATACCGAGGCTTCTTGGTGCAATGTTCTTAAATTTTATGGTTTTGTAGAAGAAAAAGCATTTGTTCTTGGTTGATATACAATATAATAATGTTGTACGACGTAAATTATCATGTGAAAATTACAGAGCGTGGAGATGAGATAGTAGAATACATTCCTGGAGTCAGCACCACATGCATTGCAGATCTACCCGCAATCTTTTTCACAGACGATCCAAAAGTCCTCCACAAGGCAATTGAAGGAATTTCTGAAGCAGAGAAAGCAAAGTATCTTTTGTTCACTTCAGTCTACGAGCTTGATCCGCAAGTCTTTGAAGCCCTCAAAGCGAAGTTTGTTTTCCCTATCTACCCTATTGGCCCATCCATACCTCACTTTGAACTTTCAAAAACTCTTCCCACTAATCAAAACGACATCGATTATCTGCATTGGCTAGATTCTCAACCCAAAAAGTCAGTTTTGTACATCTCCATGGGAAGTTTCCTCTCGGTTTCGAAATCCCAAATGGATGAAATTGTTGCTGGCGTGAAAAGTAGTGGTGTTAGGGTTTTTTGGGTGGCTCGTGTAGATGCTTGTGAGTTGAGAGATTTTGTTGGTGATTTGGGTTTGGTGGTGCCTTGGTGTGACCAATTGAGGGTGTTGTGTCACGATTCAATTGGTGGGTTTTGGTCACATTGTGGTTGGAATTCAACTTTGGAAGCAGTTTATGCTGGTCTTCCAATTCTTACTTTCCCTATATTTTGGGATCAAATTCCAAACGGTAAGCAGATTGTGGAAGATTGGAGGATTGGATACCGGGTGAAGAAGAAGGCGGGGGTCGAACTTCTTGTGAGTAGCGAGGAAATTGGAGAAATTGTGAAGAAGTTTATGGATGTGGAAAGCGAGGGAGGGAAAGATTTGAGGGAAAGAGCTAAACAACTTCAAGAGATTTGTCGAGGTGCAATTGCTAATGGTGGCTCATCTGATAGAAACCTTGATGCTTTTATTAAGGATATTTCACAAGGATATAATTGCCATTAAGCTGATGAATGTGGTAGCTCTTAGACACGATTGCTTGCGTTTCAATACAATTGTTATATTCAACTTATAACTAGAGGTATCAATATGAGTGAGGAGTTTATTTTCTTTTTGCAGTTTGGTTGTGTTATATGTACTTAAAAATTTCTTGGGTAAATGTCTATTGATAGTCGAATTTGCTTCAAATCGTCTCAGCACTAAAGGATTCTACCATTATTATGTCTGCCATTGGCTATATTGTTGAAGACTTCAATGACCTGCTGAGGAGAATCATTTTTATACGCTTTTGTAATGCTGACGGAGGCAATGGGGGTATTTTTGTCTTTCAAGGAGTTTCATAAGCAGCTCCCTAGTCTATTTGCATATATATAGGTATCGTCTAAGTTTATTTTAGAAAAAAAATCATTTTATAAATTTATTTAATGAAAAAAAAAACTTAAAATTTTAATGAAAATAACAAAAGTTCAATATATTAATACAAGAAAAAAAATGACGCGCTTGCGTCCATCACACACACTATTTCTAAAACTGAACAGTATTACACTATTTTTATAACTGAACGGTACTATATTATTTCTGAAACTGAACACTATTTCTGAAAATTAAACGCTAATTATTTCAGAAACTACATAGGTACTACACTAATTTCTAAAGCAGAACAAGGACACTATTGCTGAAACTGAATACAAGTTGGCATGCCTTTATCTGACACTATTTTGGAAGAAGTCTTCTTGGCCTGAAGTTCCTTACACGCACCTTTATTTTGGTTTTTTTTTTCTTTCTATTTTTCTATCTTGTCCTTATTAACGGACAAGGATCCTCTCCAAATCCTCTTTGTGGGAACCGAGGATCAATCAATCGTATCCGTTTATCGTACATCATGCGATCAGTTTTTGTTAAATACTATTTATATTCAATTTTAAATTAAAATTTAAGATTATTTTTAACCGCACGATGTACGATGAATAGACACGATTGATTGATCCTCCGGATCCCCACAAAGAGGATCTGAAGAGGAACCTCTTCCCTTATTATTAAATAAAATTATTACAAAATTTTTAGTTAAAATTCACAATTTTGAAGCTTTTTTCATTATTTTTCCTTATTATATACTAGTATATGGCCGCACACAAAGTGTGTGTGTGTGTGTGTGAGTGTTTTTTTTTAAGTGAAGGAGAGAGGAAGAGAGTGAGCGAGGAGAGAGAGCTTTATTTTTTATTTTATTATTTTAATTTTTAATTTTTATTAGAGATATATTAGAATCACATGTATGTGAGGCTTTAAAAAAAACAAAATTTTGGTTGTGGAAGATTACATTTCTGCCCATATTTCTTATTCATGTTCAATTTTAATTAGAGAATTAAATTAGTAATTTTATAAATTTTTGATTAACAATGAGAGTTCTATTAATATGTAATTTAGATTATATAGGAGAAGGGATAGCAATAGCTTCAAAGCTTCAAAGTTTTCAAACAAGGGAGAAATAGGCACAGCGAAAGTTGAGACAATCACAGTCTACCACGTGGTGGCTTTGCCTTATCTGGGAAGAGGCCACATCAACCCCATGATGAACCTCTGCAAGCTACTATCTTCAAAAAAACCCTCAACTCCTCATCACCTTCGTCATCACCGAAGAGTGGCACGGGTTCATTGAATCCGACCCAAAACCCGACAACATCCGATTAGCCACCATACCCAACGTCATACCCTTCGAGCACAGTTGCGCGAAAGATTTTGATGCGTATAACTGAGAATGATTACGAACCCTGAAATATTAAATGCTTTTTTGTCTTCCAAGTTGGTAATTTGTCACATGCCACTTGCCAAAAGGATAAAGCACGTGGCCTGTATTATCGGGAGGTGTTAGAGACTTCTGAGATGAATTTGTGCTTTATTAACAATTTTGCACTTGAAAGCTCAAAATTGACCATGACCATATGAATTTTATATGCCATGGTCTTTAATTTGTAAGTTGTGAATTTATTTGATCGTAATTAAAAATAAGATGTAATTTTTACTTTCTTTGAATCTAAATAGGTGAATAATTGTGATTCATCACCAATTATACCCCTTTAAAAAAACATTAGATTCTTCCTTAGCTTAAGACAATATATTATATTTTAGGAAATATTAATGAAATACTTATGGTATTGTTCACATTTAACGTTAATAATATTTTTACCTTGAAAAATCACTCATGGTACCATACTTATACCTTTATTTTGTCATTTTAATTAAAACTAAAGTTTTTAAGGATTTTTCGTTATATTTTCTTATATTATTTTATTCATATACTTAAGACACTTAATATTTTATTCATATGCCAGAAATAATTGTATCAGTTTGAAAAAAATTGCGTACAGCCATTCTCTAATTTATAAACAAGTAGATGTATTTGCGAGCTTAAGACATTCTTATGAACAATTTGTATTATTTAATTTAGTTATTCTCAACTGTAATACTTACATAGCAGATACTTTTCTTATATGCATGCTCTATAATTTTGAGGATCTTAAATTTTAAGGTTTTGTAAAAGAAAAAACATTTTTTCTTGGTTAATATACAATATAATAATGTTGCACGACGTAAAATGTTATGTGAAAATTGCAGAACGTGGAGATGAGATGGTAGAATACATTCCTGGAGTCAGCACCACAAGCTTGCAGATCTATCTCCAGCGTTTTTTGCAGACCATCAAAATGTCGTCCCCAAGGCCCTTGAAGCAGTTGCTCAAGTAGTAGAGAAAGCACAGTATCTTTTGTTCACTTCAGTCTACGAGCTTGATCCGCAAGTCTTTGAAGCCTTCAAAGCCACGTTTGCTTTCCCTATCTACCCTACTGGCCCATCCATACCTCACTTTGAACTTTCAAAAACTCTTCCCACTAATCAAAACGACATCGATTATCTGCATTGGCTAGATTCTCAACCCAAAAAGTCAGTTTTGTACATCTCCAGGGGAAGTTTCCGATCAGTTTCGAAATCCCAAATGGATGAAATTGCTGCTGCGGTGAAAAGTAGTTGTGTTAGGGTTTTTTGGGTGGCTCGTGGAGATGCTTCTGAGTGGAGAGATTGTGTTGGTGATTTGGGTTCGGTTGTGTTATATGTACTAAAAAAAATATTATAAACTTAAGATATTGTATTCAAGATATTCATAATTGGGGGAACTGGATCCCCTCCGGATTCAAAAAGATATGTGCCCACTAATCAATGTATCCAGACAATTGAAATTTGATCCAACAACTACAATTATTATAACTTTCAGATAAACTCTCTGTTTGTAGTCGTTTGATCTAATTTCAATAGCCTATATGCATTAATTAGTGTACTCAGATCTCTTGGATCCGGAGAGGATCCGGTTCCATATTTGGGATAGGTGTTGCTTATCTACTGCTCTTAGAAACGCTTTTCTTATTTAATTGTACCGAGAATGGATATACTAAAGGTTTTTCTCTTTAATATTTTATTTTCCTTTTCCTTTTCCTCCACTCCACCCGTTGGGTCCTCCGCACCTTGTAGGCCCAGGCTTGCGGGAGCTTCTCGTCACGATGTTGACGAAGTGATCGAGGTGGGAGTTTCCAGTGGAGAGGTACGTGGTGTTGTTCTCCGTCAACCTATTGGGATCTAAGGTTGCTGGATAAGAAGAAGAGGTGGATCCATTTTAGTTTTGGATAATGTTATGGTGACTACATTTGTTGACTAAATTTAATAAATTAAAATGAAAGTTAATAATTGAATTATTATTAACTATTGATTAACGTGTTTATTTATTTTTATTAGTGACACATCATTTAGTTTGCTAGTTTAATCTGCCTAGCATTACTTTTTAGTTTTCTTAATGTTACTTTTCAAATTTCCAACAAAAAAAAATTACTTTTCAAGTTTACATTTGGGTGTCAACTTCTAGATCCCACGTGGGTTGAAAGGCATGGCTCATGCTTGCCCTAACATCGAATTTTCTACTCACTTTGTCAAGAAAAACGATCCGCATTTTCTACAACATGTGCGTTACAAAGACATACGAAAGAAATTTGAAAATGACTATTTAAAAAGAGTCAATTGAAAATTCCTTTTATATACTTTTGAAAAAGATTAATGGAAAGAGATCATCTTCGGATCCATTTCTTATAATCCATCAAGTTCGGGAATCCGGATTGTTGAAATTTGATTCAACGACTAAAGTTAATATAACTTTTAAATTGGGCCCCTGTTTGTAGCCGTAAAATCAAATTTCAACAGCCTGAATTTTTGAATTTGGTGGATTATGAAGAAAGAATCAGGAGAATCGCTTTCCAAGATTAATTGGACAAAGCGTCAATCACAAATACTTTTTACACACTTGTTACACTCATGGCGACCATGAGGGTATTTTTGTCTTCAAAGAGTTTCACGCAAGCAGCTCCCCATGACCCTTCAGTCAACTTGCATATTATACATAAGAAGGGATGGCAATAGCTCCAAAGCTTCAATATTCAATCTTCATACAAGGGAGAAATGGGCACAGGGGAAGTTGAGCCAATCACAGTCTGCCACGTGGTGGCTTTGCCCACTCCTGGAAGAGGCCACATCAACCCCATGATGAACCTCTGCAAGCTACTATCTTCAAAAAACCCTCAACTGCTCATCACCTTCGTCGTCACCGAAGAGTGGCACGGGCTGATCGAGTCCGACCCAAAACCCGACAACATCCGATTAGCCACCATACCTAACGTCCTACCCTCAGAGCACGGTCGCGCGAACCACTTTGCCGCGTTTGCGGAAGCTGTGTGGACCAAGCTGGAAGCTCCGGTTGAGCAGCTTATGGATGGGCTCGAGCAGCCGGTGACCGCCATAGTTGCTGATACCTTCCTTGTTTGGGCTTTGAGGATCGGGATTAGGAGGAATATTCCGGTGGCTTCGCTTTGGACCCAGTCGCCGACGATGTTCTCATTGTTGCATCACTTTGAGCTGTTCAAAGAAAATGGCCACTCCCCTCTCGATGTCTCAGGTGCGTGTACAATTACCACGATCATTAGTGGAGTATGTTCTAAAGTTACTTTATAGTGTCTTATAATTCAATATTTAATCAGATTTTCTTAATAAAAGATATAATAACTAAGACTTTCTTAATAAAAGATATAATAACTAAGACTGATTACAAAATCTAGAATATAAATAACTGAAAATCTGACTTAACCCTTCAAATTCAAATTTTTTCATATAAAACCCAACATAATTTTTTTACACAAAAAAAAAAAAAATTCCAGTGACTAGGATCCACCTAAGTGAATTCATTAATTACATATTACTTTACACATTTTACATTTTTAGATGCCTAAAATACCCCTATTGCATATTTGATGTGCACAATTAATTCTATGCAGATTGTAAGGAGAGAGTTAATAATTTTGCAAAAAGAAAAATAAGACATTAATGTTAAAAAATTCATTGCATATTAATATCAAATATTGAATTGTTGGCTTAATTCTATGTATCTGGCATTATGAGTTCATATATATATATTTTTACAAAAAAAAAAAAAAAAACCTAATATATGTAATAATACATAAAAAAAAAAGTAATTTACCTACCATATACAAAAATGTTATTTGATTCAAAATGTGTATATATATATATATATGTGTGTGTGTGTGTGTTTATATAATTAGACCATATTAATTTACCTACCTACTATTGGAAATGTTCATTTCCAATTATGCAAGATATTGTATACCAACAACAAAATATTGCATAAACTTAGGAATTGGATCATGCTTTTGATTTTATCTTTTACCTACAAACAATCATATACATATTACTTTATATATTTTTACCAAAAAACGTCCCTAATAGGCTAATATATGTAATAATACATGAAAAATAATTTACCTACCATGTATACAAAAATGTTATTTGATTCAAAATATATAATCTAGGTTTTCTCAAAATATATATATATATATATAATCTAGGTGTAGTATATATATATTTTTATATAATTGGAACAAATTAATTTACCTACCTACAAATTAATTTCCAATAATTTACCTACAAAAAATTATACCCCGTGTGTAATATAATATCTTTTTTTTTCACTAATACATGGAGAATAATTTACCCATAACAAGAAGAAATATAATTTGATGTATTATATTGAAAAATATTATGTCATACCTGTTGACTTTTGTATTTTAGGTAGGATCCCTAATTGATATGTAATCCCATGTAATCACTTGTAATTAGTTTTCTTTCCTTTTATGTTAGGGTTGTACACCTATAAGTTCCTCTTATTGAGAAGAATATATTATTATTCAAAGCATTCTCTTCTTGGCATCAGAGCCAGGTCGGAAAAAAAAAGAAAAAAATTACCCCATAGCTGTGATAGCACTGTTGCGGCTCAGCCGTGTGTGGTGCGTCGACCTCGATCAGCGAGCGACTGTTGTCGTTGCTACCCTCTCTGAATTCGAAACGAACAGCGAGCGACGCCGTCGTTGCTGATTCGAATTCATCGAATCGTTTGACTCTCTGTTGTGTGACACGACAGACCAATTGGCCTATTTGCTTCTGATTTGATCTGAAGCCGTGAAAAATTGAAGCTTCTTGGGCTTGGTTTGCTTGGAAATTTGGGCTTTATCAATCACCGAGTGACGTATTGATTGAAGTTGCTTGGGAATGGCAGTCTGGACTTGTGATTCTGCTAATACAGGTAACAATGGTAAGGCTTTAAAGGTTTCTACCTCTGTTACGAATAATACATGGATAATTGATTCTGGTGCTACTGAACATATGACTTGTGATTCTAGACAGGTAGAAACCCTAAAACCATCCACCAAAACTGTCGTCAGTGTCGCCAATGGTAATCCTGCCCCTGTTATCGGGGAAGGAACCGTCTCCCTTTCAGATACCCTTAGTCTTGATACCATACTTGTTGTGCCTTCTCTTGACTATAATTTATTATCTGTTGCTCAAATAACTGTCGTCCTGCATTGCCTTGTGATTTTTTGGCCTTCTTTTTGTGTTTTTAAGGATATTCGGACTTGCAAGACGATTGGTTATGGTATTAGGAAAGGGAAGCTCTACTACTTGGAGCTGACATCAAACAGTTCTCGAATGTTGACTCAAGCTCTTGCAGTGGAAGGAAATCCGGGGGATAGGAATAAAGCTTCGGAGGTTTGGTTGTGGCATCGTCGACTTGGACATGCTTCTTTCGGCTATCTACGGAGGTTGTTTCCTAGCCTCTTTGGTAAGCATGATGTTTCTAGCTTTAAATGTGGTGTTTGTGAACTAGCTAAAAGTCATCGTGCTTCGTTTCCATCCAGTTTGAATAAAAGTTCTGTTCCATTTATGTTAATTCGTTCTGATGTTTGGGGTCCATCTAAAACTGCTACATTTAGTGGTGCTCATTGGTTCGTTACTTTTATTGATGACTGCACACGTATGACTTGGGTTTGTTTGATGAAATCCAAAGGTGAAGTTACTTCTTTGTTTCAATAGTTTTACAAAATGGTACAAGTACAATATAAGTCACAAATACAGGTTCTCAGGAGTGATAATGGTGGCGAATATGTTAACTCTGAACTTCGTGCCTTTCTTGATCATTATGGGATTGTTCATCAAACTACATGTCCATATACTCCACAACAAAATGGGGTTGCCGAACGCAAGAACCGTCAGCTTCTGGAGGTTGTTCGTGCTTCCTTACTCGAGGCTCGTCTCCCGTTATCCTATTGGGGAGAAGCTCTCACCTCAGCTGCGTATCTTATTAATCGTGTTCCATCCCGATCGGTTGATTTTCAGACACCCCTTCAGGCACTTTCTTCACATGTTGATGCTCCTGTAGTCCCTAATCTTCCACCTCATGTGTTTGGTTGTGTGGCATTCGTTCATCTTCAGAAACAACAACGAAGTAAGCTTGAACCTCGAGCCTTACGATATGTGTTTGTGGGGTATGCATCAAGGCAGAAAGGATACCGTTGTTATCACCCACCGACGAATAAGTTGTTTGTCACTATGGATGTTGCGTTTCATGAGAATGATATGTACTTTGCCAATCCCGAGTTTTCACTTCAGGGGGAGAATCAGAAAAAAGTTCAAACTCTTGATTATACTATTTCAGATATAGATAGAGTGAATGATTTGGATTTAAGTGGTGATGTCTTGGAAATAAGTGGTGATCATTCACACGAAAATAATGATGTGAATGAATTGGAATTAAGTGGTAATGTCTTGGAGACAAGTGGTGATCATTCACATGGAAACAATGTTGAAAACCTTGAAAGGGACGAGTCGACATCGCCAGATAACTCACTGCCTGATAGCTCACTGCCAGTTTCCTCACCACCGGACAGCCCTGTGTCGCCAGCTACCTCACAGTCGATCTTGAGTCCCAATAACCATAATCAATCGTCTTCGATCCCGGATGCACCACCACCACGTCGTCTCCCTGATCGCGTCAACCGAGGTATTCCTAAACTTACTCATGAAGCCGACCCTAAATGCAAAACTAGGTATCCAGTGAGTAAGCCCAACCCTGAGTCTAATGTGTTATACTCGTTAAGTAATTATGTGTCTACCAGTCACCTGTCAGAATCAAATAAGTCGTTTGTGCATCAATTATCTACTGTATCTATTCCTAACAGTGTGCATGAGGCTTTAACTGATCCACGTTGGCAAGTAGCAATGAATGAAGAGTTGAAGTCTTTGAAGAAGAATGCTACCTGGGAAATCACAGATTTGCCAGCAGGTAAGAAACCTGTGGGATGCAAATGGGTCTATACTGTGAAATACAAAGCAGATGGGACGGTGGATCGTTTCAAGGCAAGACTGGTAGCAAAAGGATACACTCAAAAATATGGAATCGACTACACATATACATTTTCACCTGTAGCCAAGATCAACACAGTTCGTGTTTTGTTGTCATTGGCTGCAAATCTTAATTGGCATTTACAACAGTTCGATGTGAAGAACGCCTTCTTGCATGGAGACTTGACAGAAGAGATTTATATGGATCTTCCACCGGGATGTAATGCTTCAGATAAATACAAAAGAAAAGTGTGCAGGTTGAAGAAATCCTTGTATGGCTTGAAGCAGTCTCCTCGAGCATGGTTCGGAAGATTCACAAAATCTATGAGAGCATTCGGTTACATACAAAGTAACTCTGATCATACTTTGTTCCTGAAAAGACAGAATGGGAAGCTTACTGCACTTATTGTGTATGTAGACGATATGGTGGTAACAGGTAATGATCCGGAAGAACGTGGGGCCTTGCAAAGATACCTGTCTACAGAATTTGAAATGAAGGACCTTGGATCCCTGAAATATTTTTTAGGGATTGAGGTGTCGAGAAACAGTTCTGGAATTTTCTTGTCTCAGAGGAAGTATATTATTGATTTGTTGCACGAAACTGGCATGTCAGCTTGTCAGCCAGTAGCTACACCATTAGAAGAAGGATTGAAGCTTAGTGTTTATCCTAATCAAGTACCAGTTGACAAAGGAAGATACCAAAGGTTAGTAGGCCGTTTGATGTATTTGGCACACACAAGACCGGACCTTGCTTATGCCTTGAGTGTAGTGAGTCAATACATGCATGATCCTGGAGAACAACATATGAATGCCGTGATGAGAATATTGCGATATTTGAAGGGAAGTCCGGGCAAAGGAATTTTGTTTAAGAGGAATAATCACTTTAGTGTTGAAGGTTATACTGATGCAGACTGGGCAGGTTCCATTGATGATAGACGCTCAACATCAGGTTACTTTACGTTTGTTGGGGGTAACTTGGTTACATGGAGAAATAAGAAACAGAATGTGGTTGCCCGTTCCAGTGCAGAAGCAGAATACAAAGGTATGGCTTTGGGGATTTGTGAAATTTTGTGGCTTAAGCTTCTGTTAAGCGATTTGGGTATACAACATGATCAGCCCATGAAATTATTTTGTGATAATAAAGTTGCTCGTGACATTGCACATAATCCGGTACAACATGATAGAACAAAGCATGTTGAAGTTGATCGGTTCTTCATCAAAGAAAAATTGGAAAGGAAAATAATTGAAGTACCGGCGATAAGAACAGAAGATCAGTTGGCAGATATCCTCACAAAAGCTGTTTCGAGTCACAAGTTTTCAAGTTTCTTACACAGGTTGGGCATGAGCGACATATATGCACCAACTTGAGGGAGAGTGTTGACTTTTGTATTTTAGGTAGGATCCCTAATTGATATGTAATCCCATGTAATAACTTGTAATTAGTTTTCTTTCCTTTTATGTTAGGGTTGTACCCCTATAAGTTCCTCTTATTGAGAAGAATATATTATTATTCAAAGCATTCTCTTCTATACCTATATTTATACAACAATAAAACGTGCCTAATATATGTAACAATACATGAAAAATAATTTATGCACAAGTTAGAGAAGTGTTATTTGATTCAAAATATATAATACAAATTTAGTATACTTTTTTTTAGTAATTGGAGCAAATTAATTTACTTCCCAATTAATGCAAAATATATATATCACAAAAAAGGTAAACTTTTGGTATCATATGGATACAATTAGTGCAATACAACAGTATATATATTTTATTTCACTTTTTTCTACAACTTTTAATTTGGAATAAATTTAGGGATTTGAGAAAGTGGCATGAGTGTAAATAAATTGTATTAGTAGGTCAATAGTGTTCCGATATGGCTGCAGATTTTAAATTTGGGTTTTTTATTGGACGTTTATATGTAGATGTATTTTTATCTAGGAATCATGAATTGTAAGGGCCAAAATTTAAAGCACTGTAAAAATTGCTCTTCTTATTTTGTGTTCATCAAGCATCTGGACTCTCATCTCATTCTTGTAACTATTTTCTGTATACGGGAATGCAACCTGGTACAACAAGTTGCCCATGAATAACAACAACGGTTGAATGAACTGAATTTTTTTTTGGGGGGGGGGGGGGGGTGTGGGGGGGGGTTAATCCATATTGGACTATGTACATATCTTCAAGAATGAGAATCAAACAATGGGTGTTCTAGAAAAGAGTATGTATGATGTGCTATACATTGAATATATCATTGACGAATAATCTATGGCACAACGTGTATAGGAGATGCTTATCCATGCCTACGTAGACGAACGGTGTGTATGAGAGAAATAGAAACAGTCAGAGAGAAGTCCCTTGATAAATACCAAGGCTATAGTATTTTATAGAGACCTTGAGAGTAATTCCCATTAAATCAAGAGACTATCTATGAGGGAATCTAGGGTAAGATACCCAATTCTTCCAAGATTATGATTACATTGTCTAATCTATAGATATCCTAATTTTACACGAATTAGGGTTTTCTTTACTTGCCAGACAAGTAATATCTTCAATGGCCTTAGAGCTAATGGAGTCGTCCCACACTGCCATAGCATGTGGTGGTTTGACTTGGAATACCCATGTAGCTTCCATCTTACTTTGAGAGATTTTCGTTCAGTCTAACCATCCTGAGTGCCACGTGTCAAAAATGTAGAAAATAATGGTCCCACAAATACCCTAACTATGCTTCCAAAATGTGCTCCGCTTGAGTATGGATAGCACAATGGACCATGAGCGAATCCTTCCAAAATGACCTTTCTAGAATGTGAATTGAAATGACCTTTGAATTGCTTGTTGATCTGGAGCTAACCAAGTCCAGCTAGTCCTACTTGTTTGTCTCTAAAAAATTTGATATTCCTGAGTTCTGAACCATATTTTAGACCTCTAGTCAAACTTCTGAATTCTTAGTTGAAAAGCTGGATGTAGGGCAAAATGCGCCACTTACCTCTAGAATGACTTAGATGCCTTAGGAGATGCTTTTCTAAGTTTATTTCACTCAAGTCTTTAATCACGTTAGAGTAAAATACTTAAAACTTTTCTTCCTTTGCTTCTTTTTCGTGTAATATAACTTTAACTCGCCAATCTTTCCAGAGTAAACTATACTCGGAGTTACGCAACATAGTCAAACACGAATAAGTTTGTTGGTCAGGGCTTTTATTCGCCCTTGATAACACTGCAGCCGAAAAATATTAAACTTAATGTTTATAGAGATTTCTAACATTAATATTAATAGTATAGTAATTGAACCATGACACCAGTTCAGCTAAATTTATAATGAATTTTACCATGACCTTATCAATTTAATATGCCTTGGTCTTTAATTTGTCTCTACAATATGGTATAATACACATTAGATTCTTCTTTAGCCTCAGACACTATAATATATTTATTCATATACTTCTTAAGACACTTGTTGTCTAATAAGTGCACAACATAAAATTGGTAACCAGAAATAATTGCATAAAGCCTTTCTCTAATTTATAAAGAAGCTGATGCATTTGCGAGCTTTACACATTCTTATGAAAAATTTGTATTGGTTAATTTAGTAATTTTCAACTGTAACATAGCATGATATCATTTATAATATGTATGCTCTTTTAGGATCTACCCAAGGAGAATTTTTGTGTATTGGAAACACGGCCAGGTACACCAAACGTCATAATATCTGTTTGGAGACCTGAAAAAAAAATACGAACTTCTAATACATTTTATGTACCGGACCGTGTTCCTGGCACACTAAAAAGTCTCTCATAAATTTATAACGAGTATTCTTGGTGCAATTTTATGTTTTTGTTAAAGAAGAAGCAATTTTTCTTGCTTGATATACAATATAATAATGTTGTACAACGTAAAATTTTATATTCAATGTGATGTGAAAATTACAGAGCATGGAGATGAGATAATAGAATACATTCCTGGAGTCAGCGCCACATGCATTGCAGATCTACCCGCAAAGTTTTTTGTAGACGATCCAAAAGCCCTCCAGAAGCCCCTTGAAGCAGTTTCTCAGGTAGTAGAAGCACAGTATCTTTTGTTTAGTTCAGTCTATGAGCTTGATCCGCAAGCCTTTGAAGCCATCAAAGCCAAGTTTGCTTTCGCTATCTACCCTATTGGCCCAAGCATACCTCACTTTGAACTTTCAAAAACACTTACCACTAATCAAAACGACATCGATTATCTGCATTGGCTAGATTCTCAACCCAAAAAGTCTGTTTTGTACATCTCCATGGGAAGTTTCCTCAGTTTCGAAATCCCAAATGGATGAAATTGTTGCTGGGGTGAAAAGTAGTGGTGTTAGGGTTTTTTGGGTGGCTCGTGGAGATACTTGTGAGTTGAGAGATTGTGTTGGTGATTTGGGTTTGGTGGTGCCTTGGTGTGACCAATTGAGGGTTTTGTGTCACGATTCGATTGGCGGGTTTTGGTCACATTGTGGCTGGAATTCAACTTTGGAAGCTGTTTATGCTGGTCTTCCAATTCTTACTTTCCCTATACTTTGGGATCAAATTCCTAACGGTAAGCAGATTGTGGAAGATTGGAGGATTGGATACCGGGTGAAGAAGAAGGTGGGGGTCGAACTTGTTGTGAGTAGCGAGGAAATTGCAGAACTTGTGAAGAAGTTTATGGATGTGGAAAGCGAGGAGGGGAAGGATTTGAGGGAAAGAGCTAAACAACTTCAAGAGATTTGTCGAGGTGCAATAGTCAATGGTGGCTCATCTGATAGAAACCTTGATGCTTTTCTTAAGGATATTTCACAAGGACATAATTAATTGCGTGCCATTAAGCTGAGGAATGTGGTAGCTGCTACACATGCTTGCTTGCTTTTCAAGACAATTGTAATATACAAAATTATAACTGGAGGTATCAATATGAATGAGGAGTTTATTTTCTTTTTGCAGTTGGGTTGTGATATATGTAATAAGTAATATCTTGGGTGAATGTCTATCGATAGTTGAATTTTTTTGCTAACGCTATTATAAACTCAAGATATTCTATTCATGATATTCATATTTAGATTAAGTCCTTAGCTACTGCTATTAGAAACGCTTTCTTATTTGATTGTACTCAGAACAGATGTATTAAAGGTTTTACTCTTGAATGTTTTATTTCCTATAAAAAATGCATCGAAAAAACAATGAATTTGTACAAATACGTGTAACACAAACTAGGTTTGTGCATGTCGTGAAAGTGAAATTAATCCATGAACAAATAAATTCTATTATTTGGTTAAAAATTGAAATCAAATTTTATCCCTAGTGGATTTTTCAATTAAATATAGTGATAGAATACCCTAAATATAACCACGTGAGCAAACTATTCCTTCATCAAAGTGCTTATTCTTCTTTCATGACTTTAATCCTTTTTAAATCCTCATTAGAAAAGTGCATGATAATTTGATGACATTTTTTAATTTGATAAGAAAATCTAGAACCTTAGTGTCGCAACTGTCTTGTCCGCCACTATATTATATTAAACCGACACCACCTACTAACACTATAAGGCCCTTTTGTAGTAGTGATCCTCTGGAGAATGAAGCTAGATAATCAACGAAATGGTTAACATCTTTACTTTAGAAACGTTGAGGAGCGCCTGTATAAATTGAACATACAGTATACCCAAAATTTAACCACGTGAGCAAACTATTCCTTTCACATTGTACCACATGTATTTGATTTTTGTTATACATGAAATAGTTTTCGACGCTGCTTATGTTTCTAGTAGTACTAATGGCCATAAAATTTCACTTTAGATAAAATGGCCAATACCCCAATCAATGGTGCCGCCCTATTCCGTAAGGAGAGTCACAGGGTACAATACCTTTTAGTACTCATACAAAAAAGTGCTCATTCTTCATTCATGACTTTAATCCTTTTTTAATCTTCATAAAAAATGCATAGTAATTTGATGAAATATTTTAATATGATAAGAATAGAATTTTTTTTTTTAGTACAACGATATATTTTACACTAAGAGAATGAGGAGTTGGGCTAAGCCACATAATGGGCAACTTAATTTGGTATCAAATTTGTCATCCACGAGATTCGAACCTAAGACCTCTGACTTACAAGTAAAGAGGAATATCATCAGACCGTAGTACTGAGTAGCGATAAGAGTAGAACTTAAAGGCAATTGTTTTGAGAAGGAAGCACGAAGACCGTCAAAAGAGTTAAAAAAATTTACTTTGGAGACATTGAGGAGCGCCGAGCGTAAATTGGACATACAGTAACGAATTCTAAAAGATGATAGGCACTAATCGGGCAGCGAGAAGGGGCTAGCGCCTAGACGGCTAGATGGGTCCTAGGTGGATTTATGTTAATTTAATATAAAATTTAAATTTATTATATAAATAATATATATGTCATGTTAGGATTTTTAATATAAATGGTCTTAAAAGAAAAAGGAATAATAAAACAAAACAAAAATATGTTAAAAAAAAAAAAATGATGATTGATTTGGATGAGAAAAGAAACAAAAGAATCTTGACCCAACAAAAAAAAAGAAATAAAAGAACATAAAATAGTATGGTGGGACCATAAATTCCTAATTCGTCCATTTAAATTGAAAAAAAATGGTGGTTCCCACCAGTCATCTTCTTCCTCGCGATCTGCAACACAGCTTTTCCAGATTTGAAATTTTTCCTGGTTTTGGCGTCTTCAGATATTGCCGACTAGAGTCCGCCTGGCCCCATCCAACCCCACGCAGACCTACATAGCTCCGCCTAGACCTGCCAAATCCCGCCCAACGTCTGTCTAATACTTTCTTCGATTTTGCAACCGATTAAGACTTAATCGCGGCGGTTGGTCTCCGCCTAGCGCCTAGGCTGAATTTTAGAACACTCGAAGGGAGTGACATGATCATTCTAATTAAAAACCATCAAAACCCTCTTCAAATAACTAGTGAAAAATGAGAGCAGAAACTCAAAAAAGAATAAACGATTTAGAATTTGGTTGAAGTTTTATTAAAAGAAAATGTTATTGATACACTTATGTTTACCTCTCACATATCTTTGTTAATCTTTTGTTATTGATTTTTATTTTCAATTCATTCAATCTCACGGTCATTAAGAGAGTGTGTGAGTAGTACATTATCCTTATTAAAATATAGGTTCTACCTAATTTCCCCAAAAAAAATTCGGTTAAAAGCATTTATAAAAGGTGGTGTCGTGGTGAGCACCACCTCAAGACAAATGGACGCCACCTCCAAAGTCTGCCATGTGGTGGCGATGCCGTATCCCGGCAGAGGCCACGTCAACCCCATGATCAACCTCTGCAAATTACTAGCCGCAAAGAAAAACGACATTCTAATCACCGTCGTCGTCACCGAAGAGTGGCTTGGATTCATAGGACCCGAACCGAAACCCGATAACATCCGCTTTAGCACCATCCCCAACGTCCTTCCGTCCGAGCTAGTCCGCGGCGCTAACTATCCCGCTTTCTACGACGCCGTAATGACAAAGATGGGAGCTCCGTTTGAACGATTACTCGATCGAATTCAGCCTCCAGTGGCCACCATTATAGCCGACATCGAGCTTCTTTGGGCGGTTCCCGCCGGCCGCCGGAGAGATATTCCGGTGGCTTCACTTTCGACTCCATCGGCATCGTTTTTTCATCTCCTCTTCCGGAATAGGGAGCTGAATCTGTTAGGTATGTTTGTTTTCTGTTTAGGTCGAATATGACTAGTTAAAATTACACTTTTGAGAGTGGACACAAAATGAATGATAAAATGCCTCAGAGACGAGAAACAACTTTGATGCTCAACTTTTTAAGCTAATTTCACACTTATATATGAAAATTTTTAATTTCATGACAATATGATCGCGTTTTAAGTTCATATTTTGTTCATATATGAGAAATTTAAATTCCAAGAACTTTCAAGCGACGAGAATGACACTACTTGTATAAGAAATTTTAGACTTGAACTGCATGACAATTTGACTTCTTTTTAAGTTAATTGGAACAATCGTCTTTGATTTTTGGTCTAATTAGAGCTTAGATTTCTGAACTAAAAATACGTGAGTATTTGTCTATGAATTTATAATTGGAGCTTTTGCTTTCTGAACTAAAAATCCATGAGTATTCGTACATGAATTTGTTATAATTTTGAGCAATTATACTTTTGGTTAACTCTATTAGAACTCTCATCTATGTTTTTTTCTCTTTAAACCCTTTGTTTTGGATGAAAGTTCTAATAGAGTTAGTCAAAAAGGAGCATCGCTCCGCATTATAACAAGTTCAGAGACCAATACTCACGAATTTTTAGTTCAAGATCAATACTCACTTTATTGCATGATAAATTAGAATATATAACAATATAGGTGCATGTTAAGTGAAAGAGTAATGCTAGGTAGATTAACTTTTTAGACCAAATTTGTAAATCATGTATCACTAAGTGAAAATATGCACGTTAATAAACATTTAATAATCCAATCATCAACAACCACGTCATATAATTTATAAAATTTAATCTAAATAGTTGGTGTCCCTACCATTTTCCTGAGTGAAATCCTATCTTATTGTCGTATAGGTTAACATATAGGTTATATTATACATGAGTGCTTAATGGAGTCTTAAAATATTGCCAAGTTTCTCTTCTTAAAGCCATAAGCCATAAGCCATAAGCTCATTCTCTTTATCAAACTATCAAAGTAGAACATCTAATGGATCACTTCAACGTTGACTCAACTACCGTCGGCCATGTGGCGGCGATGCCGTTCCCCGGCCGAGGCCACATCAACCCCATGATGAACCTCTGCAAGTTACTAGCTTCCAAAAACCCTCAACTCCTTGTCACCTTCATCATCACCGAAGAGTGGCTGAGCTTCATCGGCTCCGACCCAAAACCCGACAACATCCGATTCTCCACCATCCCAAACGTCATCCCCGCCGAGCGGCTAAAAGCCGCCGACTTCCCTGGCTTCTACGAAGCTGTCATGACCAAGATGGAAGCTCCCTTCGAGCTCCTCCTCAGCCAGCTCGACCCGCCGGCCACAGCCGTCATAGCTGATATAGAGGTCCGGTGGGGAGTCGGGGTTGGGATTCGGAGGAATATTCCGGTGGCCTTGCTGTGGACTATGCCAGCCACCTTCTTGTCAATGCTGCACCGTTTCAATATTTTCTCACAAAACAAGGACATCCCACTTGAATGTTTTGGTAAGTAAATATTTTGCATATATATTTATATAACACAAATTGAAATTAATATGGAAATTGGGTTTTCTGTTTATATGTGATAGATTCTGGAGACCAAATTCCAGGGATTTCTTCATCTGATTTAGCAGACCTTGGAGAAGTGTTTCGAAGAACCGACCCGAAAGTCATGAAGCTTGCTGTGGAATGCATTTCATGGGTTCCAAAAGCTCAGTGTCTTCTGTTCACTTCATTTCATGAGCTCGAACCTGAAACCTTCCACTCTTTACAGGCGGAATTCCCATTCCCTGTGTACCCCATTGGTCCTGCCATACCTTACTTGGAGCTTGGAAAGAATTCCTCTGTGTCAGTTGGTGACAATGGCATTGACTATATGAAATGGCTTGATTCCCAACCAATAGCCTCTGTCTTGTACATCTCATTGGGGAGTTTTCTTTCGGTTTCAAACATGCAGATGGATGAAATCGCAGCCGGGCTGAAGCGTAGCGGGGTTCGGTTCTTGTGGGTTGCGCGGGGAGAGGCGGCTCGATTGAGTGAGAGCTACAGTGGTAGTGATGGTACGGGGTTGGTGGTGCCATGGTGTGAGCAACTTAAAGTGTTGTGCCATTCTTCTGTGGGTGGTTTTTGGTCACATTGTGGATGGAATTCGACTTTAGAAGCTGTTTTCGCCGGTGTCCCAATGCTTACTTTTCCTCTTTTTCTCGATCAAATTCCAAACAGCCGGCAAATAGTTGAAGGGTGGAAGATTGGCAGTAGGGTTAAATCAGAGGTACATGATGAAAAGTTGATGACAAGAGAAGAGGTTGCTGAGCTTGTGAAGAGATTTATGGATCCTGAAAGCAGTGATGGGATTGAAATGAGGAGAAGAGCGAAAGAGCTCGGAGATTTGTGTCACCGAGCGATTGCAAAAGGAGGTTCATCTGATACAAATCTTGATGATTTTATCAGGGATATTGGCAAAGCTACCTGCAATCTTCAAACGGAGACACAAGTTCCTTATCCATGATATATTTAACACGGCTGTGCGTGGTATATATCTACTTGGGCTTGGAGGTTCAGTATGCAAATTAGCCTTGTATCTTGTATGTAAAATAGTGTAGTATCTAAATAAGTTTCCTTCCAATGTGTGCTCTTAACTCCTTTTCTATCAAATAAAACTCAATTTTTTGTTGATGTTTCTTATGGAAGTGTTTAAAACTTGTAGTCACTTGTTCAGTGGCAGATTCATAATTCGTGGAGCACTTGGTGTTTCTATCGTCCTTTGTCGAGGTATGCTACGTAGATGTTGAGATCTACCAAGTGTTGTCGAGCGATGCATCTTGCCAATAGATATCGACGCGTCATGCAGAGTGGTATCGAGATATGACAAACATGCATTAATTAAATGGTTGACACAAAAAATTTTCATACTAGACATCTAAAGAGTCCATAGAAGACCTTCACTAGCATTTTTCCGACCTCAAGAGCGTCCGGGACCACTGGTTTCTATGTGGATCCACCCATGCACTTGTTTGCTTTAAGTGTTCATACCTGGCTCAGTATTTACTATGTGAACATGAATCACAGGTTTAATGGACAGTATATTCAATTGAAATTTTCAAGATTTTAAAAGGGTTTTAAAAGTTTGGCAGTATAACATCTACACTATCTAACAAAGAAAAAATGAACTTGACATGCTATACATGATTGAACAAAGAAATTTGTTCACGTTCTAAGTGCTATTAGGAAGGATGGTGCACACATTCTTATTGGAGAGCTCATTCTTATTAAAGGGGAAAGATCTCCTTCCTCATTAATGCAACATCTTTCATAATATGAACGTAATAGTTGATATTGTTGATTCTCTTTATCATATTTTAAAAATTAATATAGAAAAATACTTTAATTTAAAATTGATTTAACTATTCATACAAAACAAAGAAATTAACAATTCTTCGTGAAAAACTTATAGTCGCCTTTGTTCGATCACAAGCTATTTGTTTCAGATTATACCCACGTCAGTCGTCAAGCCAATAATGTTGCTCATCATTTAGTTCGTTATGCCCTTGGAGCTGTTAGTCCTTGTATTTGGTTAGATGCACCTCCCGGCTGTCTAGCCGATGCGATCTTGGAGGATGTTCATCAATTGTAATGGAGTGACCTTTGTGTTCTCCATTCTGTGCTAAAAGAGAAATTTTAAAAGGACTATTTCCAAAAAGATGCTTGTTATGAATTTTCTGTCACTTCATAGTTTAAAGTCGATTTTCACTCTAACGGTCTGAAATAAAGTAAAAAATAGTTCTAAAAAATATTAAATGTTATAGAATCCATGAAAAGTCTTATTGTTGAAAAACTTCCTTAGAATTTCTTTTTGTACTAATATTGCGCAATACCATCGATTTCATTAAAAAAATAAAATAAAATAAAATAAAATAAAAAGAATATTTCTATCAAATCAAGCAAGCTTTCATAAAAAGAGAGAATTTTGATCAAATCAAGCAAGCCAAGCCAACGATGGAGAGTTGGAAACTTAATTTCAGATGTAATTGCCTTATTTCTGCTCTGTATATATCTATCTCTATATAACCACTTATAAGTTATATACAACTACAGAGTTAGGTCGTCGTCTTCTTAAACCCAGACATGAACTCCACCAAAGACCAGACAGGCCCTATCTGCCACGTGGTGGCCGTGCCGTATCCCGGTCGGGGCCACATCAACCCGATGATGAACCTCTGCAAGCTACTGACTTCACAAAAGACTGACATCCTCATCACCTTCGTCGTCACGGAGGAGTGGTTCGGTTTCATCGGATCCGAAGTCACCCCGGACAACATCCGACTCGCCACGATTCCCAACGTGGTTCCGTCGGAGCTGGTCCGCGCCGCCGACATGGACAGCTTCATCGAAGCCATCATGACCAAGATGGAGGCCCCATTCGAGCGGCTCATGGATCGCCTCGAGCCTCCGCCGAGCCTGATCGTGGCCGACACTTTCCTGCCTTGGGCGGTCCGTGTCGGGAACCGGAGGAGTATCCCGGCGGCGTCGTTTTGGCCGATGCCGGCGTCCTTTTTCTCCTTTTTCCAACATTTTCATCTTTTAGCAGAAAACGGGCACCTCCCGGTTGACTTGTTAGGTTAGTGTCTCTGTCACTTTTTTTATTTATTTATTTGATTTTTTAATTTTTATGAACGCGTGTTTTCGTTTAGATATATTTTTAAAATAATTAAAAATATTTTTGATGAAATTGTTTTTAGAACTAATATTTAGTAAAGATAAGGAAATTCTGAAAAACTTTCGACTTCCATATCAAACCTTACAATCTAATTTTGTCCACTACTAAGTTTTACCAGTGTGTGCTTCCTGTAGAAGGGTGAAGCGATATTTTCAAGGAAGTTTTAAGATATAAATTAACAAGCTTATACATCTTAAAATGATCTTTTCACCTTTGCACATGATGTCCACATGGGTTAAATTGGAACTGGATCCCTTCCGGTTCCAAGGAATCTGAGCTCACTAATCAATGAACCCGAGTTATTGAAATTTGATTCAAATGCTACAAACAGAGAACATCTCTAAATTTATAATAATTGTAGTCGTTGTATCAAATTTCAACGATCTGGATTCTTTGATTAATGAACTCAGATCCTTTTGGATCCGAAGGAGATCCAGGTCCGGTTAAATTCTCAAAATTAGGATACAAAGTTCGATTTGGATTAGATCGAGCATGCTTAACCACAAAGTTCAGTTTGTACTAGGAATCTTTTTCACCACATGGGTCACAATTATGTGCCGTCCATTTTGTCTTTTAATTTTGTTCGCTTTTTAAGTTTTACCAGTGTGTGTCTCATGTGGAATGGTGAAACGGTCATTTTAATAGCTTCAACGTCTTAAAATAACATGTTAACCCGTGCACGCACGTGGGTTAACTTGCTCAAAATTAGGATGCAAAGTTCGATTTGGACTATATCGAGCATGCTTAAGTCTTAACAACAAAGTTCATGAGTTTGTAAGGAAGTTTTTCACCGCATGGGTCACAATTTTGTGCCCTCCATGTCGTTTTCTAATTTTTTTTGCTCTCCTGTGTGTTTATAGAGAGAGGAAATGAACGTGTGGACTACATCCCAGGTGTTTCTTCAACACGACTAGCAGACCTGCCTTTCATTAGTGGAATCTTCCCAAACATTCTCCACCACATCCTTGAAGATTTCTCATGGGTGCCTAAAGCACAATATCTCTTATTCCCCTCCATCTATGAGCTTGAACCCCAAGTCATCGACGTTTTAAGATCAATATTCTCACTACCCATTTACACAATTGGTCCATTAATACCCTACATCAAATCTAATGATCACCCGAGTGCTGGAATCGACTATCTACAATGGCTAGATTCTCAACCTTGCAGCTCTGTTCTGTACATCTCCATGGGAAGTTTTCTTTCATTTTCAGGTGCCCAAATGGATGAGATTGCAGGCGGTTTGCGCTTGAGTAGGGTTCGGTTCATATGGGTGGCCCGTGGGGAAACGGACAGGTTAAAAGATGCTTGTGGCGACATGGGTTTGGTAGTGCCTTGGTGTGAACAATTGAGGGTTTTGTGCCATTCTAGTGTTGGTGGGTTTTTGACACATTGCGGTTGGAACTCAGTTAGGGAAGCTGTTTTTGTTGGTGTCCCGTTTCTGACCTTTCCGTTAGGTATGGATCAAGGCATGGTTAGTAAGCTGATTGTGGAGGATTGGAAAGTTGGGTGGAGGTTGAGGAAGGCTGAGGACAAAAGGGACCATTTGGTGACAAGCGAGGAGATTGCTGGGCTGGCGCAGAAGTTTATGGATTTGGAGGACGATGAAGGGAGAGAAATGAGGAGAAGGGCCAGAGAACTTAAACAGATATGTCATGATGCTATTGAAGAAGGCGGATCATCTCAAACGAACATCAATGCCTTCGTTGGAGACATTTTTCAAGGCCATGCATAAGCATTGAGCACACTGAATCTTGTTGTTGCTAGTTCTCAAAAGACGGTGCAAAGCTTGTAGTGATTTGTCTTGTGCGTCGATGAAAATACAAAGTGTCGGTGCAAGGGGTTGTACTTCAAGTGCATTCTCAACTATGTGGAATGTTTGCTCTAGCTTTGCCAACTGACTCCACTTAGTGAGATAAGACTTTGTTGTTGCTGTTTGTATCTGATTTTGCACTTTCGGTTTTATTTAAGGCGCTGCTATCGGCACTCTAAAATACTCAATTGTGTTTCATCTGAGGGTGTTTCCAGTTTGGTTGGGACCCCAGTTTGTACCAAACCTGGGATCAATTGGGATCAAATTCATTTGTGGAGTAATAAAAATTGGAAACTTTCCAAACTCCCATTTTCTTGAGAATTATGTTCTTATTATGTTTCATATGAGGGTGTTTCCTGTTTCACTTTGAACGGGTCTGGCACAACCAAACTGTATAAAAAGCAGTTAGGCATGGCCGCTGCAAGCTTTAAAATCCCTGGAGGACTTATTTTTAAGTTCTAGCTTCCATATATGGATACAATCAACAAGTAAGAAGATTGCACACTGCAATTTGGTTGTATCACATCACCGGTGAGAGTGCCATCTTCTGAGTGTCGCTACCACAACTTCTAATGACAGTAGTGTTGAATTGAGCAAACGTGCAGCTAGAGAACATTTTTCTTAAGATAATAGTGAGTGTCAACTAATAGTTTTACGTATATGACAGTAACACATCCTCGTGTTGTCCGTCTAACATTTCGTTTTAAGATTTCGTGTTTATTGTGGAACTTTGCTATTAAAACAACAATTTTGCATTGTTAACAGATCAGGGAAATAAACGTGTGATGCTAACTATTCCAATGGCTAGACTCACAACCTTGTAGCTCAGTTTTTTATTCGGGAGGCAGGCCTTGAAGAAAACAATTTGAAGACCACTACCATGCTTTGGAAATAATAAAGGCTGTCTATTTTAATTACTTGGGAATTTGTTAAGTTCATCTAGATTATGGTGTCTCTTATGATGTAATACAAGCATTTGGGAGACTTGATTAATTACAAATATATTGTTTTGTGCAACTGAAGAGAGTATTTTCCTCCTTCTCAAATCAAGTGTTTGACTTGGTCGTGTGAACGAATTCACGATTAGCGGTCGAGCGAGTTCTGTTGCCTTTGGTTGAGCGATTCACAGGTTCTATCCCTCGTCTCTTCGAGACCCTTGCTTATTTTCCTGTATCCATTTTGTACCTTGCCATGGGAAGTTTCCTTTCAGTTTCTAGCATGCAGCCGGCTTCCGCAAGAGTGGCGTTCGGTTCATGGGGAAACCGAAAGGATAAAGGAGGTTTGTCGTGACATGGGATTGGTAGTGCCTTGCTGTGACCAATTGAGCGTTTTGTGCCATTCGAGTATTTGTGTGGGGAGGAGTGGTGTTTCTAGTCATTGTGGATGGAACTCGGTTACGGTCACCACATGGGGTTGGTAGTGCCTTGGTGTGATCAATTGAGGATTTTGTGCCATTCGAGGGTTTTTTTTTGGGGGGGGGGGTGTTTCGAGTCATTGTGGATAGAACTCGGTTACGGAAGGTGTTTTTGCTGGTGCTCCCTTTGTAACCTTAGCTATACTACTTGATCAAGGAATGAATAGTAACCTCATTGTGGAGGATTGGAGGGTTGGATGGAGGGTGAGGAAGGTTGAGGATAAAATTGACCATTTGGTGACAAGAGAGGAGATTGCAGGGTTAGTGAAGAAGTTTATGGATTTGGAAATGATGAAGGGAAGGAAATGAGGAGAGACAGAGAACTTACGCAATTATGTCATGATGCCATTGCAGAAGGTGGATCATCTCATACCAACATGAAGGCCTTCATTAGACATTTCGCAGAGGGTGTGCGTGAGGATTGAGCATTTCTTGTTTTGTTTTGTTTTGTTTTGTTTTTTTGAAGAACAAGGAAATAGTATTCCAGGGCACAGAGGCTAGAGAGGAAACAAGATAGTCAACAAAGAGGCAAACAACAGACAAGAAAAAGTAAGGAAGGCAGTGTAAAGAGTTACAAACAGAGACGCTTCCACTAGGCAAAAACGTCACCCCCTACACTACCACCTACAGCTAATGAGGACATGGAAGACCATCATTGTTTAAAACAAAAACCAGTGAAGATGGTGGCCTATCGACCCAAACAACATCACACAGCTCCGCAAAATCACGCGACGTAAGAGCATTAACCGCCATATTGGCTGATCTTGGGACCCAAGACCAGCGACAGTTCTGAAAGTCTTCCCCCAAGAGCTTCACCCTTTCTAATGTAGGACTAGCCTCCCAACTGCCATTCTTCATAGAATTTGAGAGGCAAGAAATCGCCTCGGAAGAGTCAGATTCCAGGATTACCTCAGAAAAACCCAAAGCTGCACCCAGTTCACATCCGCGAAGCAAAGCCAAATCTTCGGCAACTACAGCACATGGGGCCCGAATGTGGTATCGAGCTACCGCAATGAAATGAGCCTCAGTGTCTCGTAAAACCACTCCCACAAACCCCAAACACGACATCTTGAACCAGCTGGCATCAACATTTATTTTAGTGAAAGGAGGAGGAGGAGGAACCCAAAAAGTGGCTCGGCCTGGAGCCTGGCCGACACACTCCTAAACCCTAGAAACCACCGAATCGTTGGAAACAGCCAGGAAAGACCTCACCGCATTAGAGATTGCCAAAACAACATTTAATGGGTTGATTCGCACCTGGTTAAACACAAAAGCACACCTGGCTTTCCAAATATACCAACAAATGTAAGCCACCATCCTTTGGATTCATAATAACTCAACAGAATTACCAATATTAGGATTAAAAATATCATGCAACCAACTTATCCATGAGTTAATAGCCAGCCTGTTTATCTTATAACCCAAAACCCCTCTAAACCAAACAGCTTGAACCCACGGGCAGACAAGGAATAAATGTTCAACAATTTCGTCATCGCCCAAGCAAATAGGACAGGTGGGGGAAGTGGTAGACCGCCTCTTGTACAGATTCGCTTTAGTTGCCACGATATTGTGCATAGAGTTCCATAGAAAATGGCGGATCTTTGGTGGAACATCGACCTTCCATATACAATTCCACAGCTTCTCCGGGATAGATCGAACAAGAGGTAGGCGATGATCTCTCATGCTCAGAGACCTTGATTGCAACCATCTATACCCAGATTTTACCGTGTACCTACCATTTTTTGTTGCAGCCCAAATCAAACGATCTCGTCTACTAATATCCCCAATAGGCGTACCTTCAATTGCCTCTTGGTCAGCCATCGAAAGGAAAGGAAGTAGAAAAATGATATCCCAATCACGAGACTGAGGGAAAATAAGCGAGCTAACATGAAGGTTTCTAGTCACCATAGCCTCACCAAGCGGAGAAGGACGCTCTAAAGGAATGAAGGGTAACCATCGATCAACCCAGACTCTCACATCCTGACCTCCCATAATTTGCCAGTGAGTTCCATTAATAAGAAGATCACGACCCATAAGAAGGCTACTCCAAGCCCAAGAGGCCCTACCCCATTTTTTGGCATCCAAGAAAGAGCAATTGGGAAAGTAACGAGCCTTAATCACTTTAGCACACAGTGAGGATGGATCACAAAGAAGACGCCAACATTGTTTTGCTAGAAGCGCATCATTGAATTCCATGAAGTTTCGAAAGCCCAAACCCTCCAAATTCTTAGGGAGGCCCAAGACCTTCTTCGACACTCAGTGAATTTTATTGTCACCACTCATGTTTCCCCACCAAAAACCAGCAACCAAAGTGTCCAACTCCTCACAGACCATAGCCGGAAATTTAAAGATATTCATTGGATATGCAGGTATAGCCTGAACAACCGCCTTAATTAGGACCTCTTTGCCCGCCTTCGAAAGGGTACTGTTTTTCCACCCTTGAAGTTTCTCTATAATTCTCCCCTTCACATAAGCGAGGCCCTGTTTCTTTGAGCGTCCCCATAAAGTCGGGACTCCCAAATAAGTACCCGGGTTGTCAACTACTGGCATGCCAAGAATAGATCCCAACTCCTCAGAAACTCTCACCAGAGTATTCGCCCCAAAGAAAACACTGAATTTTTGTAAGTTTACTTCCTGACCTGAGGCATCACAGAACGACCTAAGGAGATTGACAAGATTCCTGCAATTTTTCTCATTTGCTCTAAAAAAAATTAACATATCATCTGCAAAGAAAATATAGGAAAGAACTGGCCCAGTGACTCCCAATTTCACATCATCCAAAGACTTGTTTTCCACCGCAACTTGGATCAATCTGAATAAAACTTCTCCAATCAGAAGGAACAAATACGGTGATAGAGGGTCTCCCTGCCGTAAGCCTCTAGAATGAGCAAACTTGTTTCCGGAATGCCCGTTGAGAATGACAGCAAACTTGACAGGAGACACACATCCCATGATAAGTTTCCTCCACTGTTTGCAGAAACCCAATTTTTCCATTGTTGCATTCAGAAAATCCCATTCGACTCTATCATAAGCTTTTTGCATGTCCACTTTAATACCCAACTCGAACTTATTTTTTGACTTGCGCCCTTTCAGAAAATGAAACACCTCATGTCCTATCCCAATATTATCCTGAATCTGTCTTCCTGCCACAAAAGCATTCTGAGAAGGAGAAATAATTTGCGGTAGAATGACTTTTAACCTGTTAGCCAGAACTTTGGATAGCACCTTGTAAGAATAATTGCATAGGCTTATGGGACGAAAATGAGACACTGACTCTGGGTTTGGAATCTTTGGGATCAACACAATATGGGTGTTAGTTATCTCCGTCGGGCTGACCACATCTTGCATTAAAGACCTCACTAGATTGTTTACATCTTACACAATAATCTCCCAGAAAGACCGGTAAAAAATCCCCTGAAAACCATCCGGACCTGGAGCTTTGAGACCCCCCATTTGAAAAGCAGCCTCATTTATTTCCTCCAAGGAAACCGACTCCATGAGAGCCATATTCATCTCATCTGTAACTCCAGTATTTATGCCTTCTAGCAAGTTTCTCTAGTCCCGAGGTCCCCCCGATTTGAAAACATTTAGAAAATGATTATCCACCAGCTTCCGGATTTGGGTGGGATTCTCCACCCAACTGTCTTCACCATCTTTTAACTTTAGTATCATATTTCGTCCGCGTCTCTGTAGAGTGGATTGATGGAAAAACTTAGTGTTCGCATCTCCTTCCCATAACCATTTCACCCTAGACCTTTGGTGCCAGAAACTTTCCTCTTGAGCCCACATAGTATCAATAAGTTTGGACTTCTCTTTTATCTCGGATACATTTGTGCTCCAATTCATTTGAAGTTCCCCCAACTGTCCGAGTAACTCCTCAATCTGTAATCTCCTTTTTTTTTTAAATTTGTTTCTGCTCCATTTGATCAAGAGAGATCGACAGTCATAGATTTTCTTCACCCATCTCCTTTGGACATCCCCACAGTTCGGCCGGGCCCAACAATTTTCCACCAACTTCCTGCAATCATCTTCCTTCGCCCAAAAAGCTTCAAACCTGAAGAGTTTTCTTCCCTTCTTTCCATCCAACTCCGTTTTGATAATAACCGGACAGTGGTCAGACCCCAGAACTGTCCCGTGAATAGCAGTGGAATTTGGCCAAAGATCCTGCCATTTCTTGTTTATCAGACCTCGGTCTAGACGTTCCTCCACTAGTTCGCCATTCCTCATTCCTTGCCATGAGCTCCGCCCGATTTTTCATGATCCCAAATAAATTCATTGAAATCCCCCCCCCCCACAAAGCCAGGGCATATCAGAAGAGGTAAAGTGATCATTCATCCATCCCCAGAATTCCGCTTTTTCGCCTCTATAAGCTGTTCTGTAAATCCCAGTGACACGAACCCATTGCTGTATCTCACAAGACTTCACCTGAGCATCAATTACATGTTTAGAGGAGAAGAGAATGTTCACCTCTATTGAATCCTCCCACCATAAACTTAGGCTGCCTACCCTTCCCATGGGAGGAACTTTAAACCCATTCGTGAACCCCATCATTCTACGTACTCCATTAATTCTATGATCTTTCATCTTTGTTTCAGAAAGAAAGATCATAGAGGGTCTTGCATTTCTTATCTGCCCATGAAGGGCCCGAACTACTATGTCCGACCCCAGACCACGGCAGTTCCAAAATAGAAAGATCATGGGGACTTTGCGGTTGTTGAGGGCCAGCCGCCACCATCCCAGGCCAGAAGACCCGCATCTTTTACAGAGAAAGCATTATCAGAACCCCTGCCCTTCTTTTGAGGAGATTGTGATATTTCCATCACTAGAGGTTCCCTTTTCCTTTTTCTGTCTATTTCTAACCGAAGGAGAAGAGTCTGGGAAAGTCAAGGATCCACCCTCTCCCTGATCATTTACTTTACCCCTATCAGCCACTTGTTGCAATGTAGTCGTCTCCTCATTGATCTCATGTATAACAACCGATTGCATACCGGCCCCCGGCTGCTACACATTCAAGTTTTTAAAAAAAGTATAGCAACTAGACCCAGTGCCCCATAACGATTGTCTTACACCCTGTGGAATAAGCCAATGTAGCTGATTATTTATCCCCACCGAACCTTCGATGTGTCTCTGGTCACGAGACCTCATTTGCCACTTTTTCCTCCCATTTGGTTGGATAGCACTTCCTTCTCCCTGAACTTGCACCTTATCCCTATCCTTTACACTATCCGCAGAAAACTCTGTGGAATGATCCAGCCTAGTAGTCCCTAAAGAAGTTAAATATGTAGCAGGCAGTCTGACCGCTCCAGCTTTCCTTCGATCACCCGTTCCTGTCATCATGACTTTTGATACCTCCGTCACATCCCTAACTGGAGGTTCCTTCATCCAATCTCCGAAACCTGCTGCCCCGGCTTTGGCTGCCTTAAAAGTGCAATCCGTATTAACATGTCTTAGGCGTCCACATCTATAGCAGAAATCTTGTAATCTCTCATAGTAAAATTCTACCCACGTATCTTAATTATTCTCTCTTCTTAACCAGCATCCAGTAACTAGTGGTTTGGTCGAGTCAATCAAAAGTCTAACCTTAAAAAACCTGCGAGTTTTTACTGGATCTTCCATAGCCATACATGTCCCCACCTCTGTAGTCAACCGTTTGACATTCTCTAAAGAGGTGATGCAAAGAGGGACTCCTCGTATATGGACCCAAAACAGGACTTTCTCCACTTCAACTTCCTCCAAAGCAAGCACTGCGGGCCAAATATTGACCAAGAAGTTTTTTTTCATAACCCTCCAAAGCACCTGATCAAGAATCTTTACTGCCACACTTTCATCTGGGACCGTGATGATAAAGATGTTGTCTTTTACCCATTTGATCTTTATTTCACCATAACTCTTCCAAGTCGCACGTAGAATGTTCCTCACTCCCCATCTGTTTAGAGGTTTGTTCGCTAGCACCGAACCCACAAGTTTAACACCTTGCTCCATAGCTAACAAGTCCATTGCTTTCTCCAAATGAACCATAAGCTCCTCCACTCCCTGCTGCGCCATATCCGAATTGAGCTGCAAAGTTTGACTCGTTTGCACTGCAGAGTACTTCAAGTGCAACAAATGGGCTTTTTCCAGTCTAACAACAGAGTAAATAGTATTCTTTTCCACCCCACAATCAGTTTCTTTTGTTTGTTGTAAATATAAGATAATGGCAATTAATATTGGTGGTTGGAGTAACCTGTATCCGGTGGAAATTGAAGACCTGAAGCCTTTAGTAGTTATGGGTTTCGTCTCATTACAGTCAGGCATAATCATCTGTGTCAGATTCCCCTTCCGACTCATTTTGTCGGGGATTAGGGAACTCAGCTTCCCCATTAAGACAAGGACCACATGGGCCAAACCCTTCCCCCAATTCTGACAAAAACTAATTAGGGCTTGAAAGGGGCGAAAATGATCCAAAATAATACTAAAGAAACAAAGCGGAAATACAATCCCCAACCATCCCTATTACTAAATCACCAGCCGAAAACACAACAATTAATGGAAGAAAACCAGAACAGCGATTGTTATCTTTGTTGGTCCTGGTCGACTTTTTTCTCCCTGGTTCTGAGTATTTTAATCCTTGTCCCACCTGGTCAGCATTTCTTGTTTTGTTGTTTGCCTTTGTTTTGTTCTTTTTTTTTCTATCAAATAAAACTCAACTTTTTGTTGATGTTTGTGATGAAAGTGTTTAAAACTTCTAGGCACATGTTAGTTGACTGATTCAAAATTCTAACTTTGAGGGGTCTTACTTTAAAGATCTTCCTTTTTCTAACAAATTGAAATTAATATGGAAATTGAGTTTTCTGTTTCTATGTGATAGATTCTAGAGACCAAATTACAGGGATTTTTTCATCTGATTTAGCAGACCTTGGAGAAGTGTTTCGAAGAATCGACCCTAAAGTCATGAAGCTTGCTCTGGAATGCATTTCATGGGTTCCAAAAGCTCAGTGTTTTCTGTTCACTACAATTTATAAGCTCGAACCTGAAACCTTCCACTATTTCTGTTTGGGTTAAAACTTGAACTTTGGGCTCAAAAGGGAATTGGCCCAAAAGAAGGACTAGGAGGAAAGGAGCCCGAAGCTCAGCCAAAGCCCAGAAGGCAGAAAAGGCCTTTTCCCGACTATGTGCAGATCATTTGAACCACTTATTCACCTACTTAGAGACCAAGTGGTGTAGACCAGCCAGCTAATCAGCCTAAAATCACTTTACAGTGGCAGTACAAGTAAAAAACTGATGAGTCATTGCCCTTCAAGCTGCATTCAGGCAAGATTAATGCTACAGAAGGCCAAGTCAAACTGTCTATAAAGGAAGAAAGAGAAATCAGAGATGAGGACACTCAAACAAACAAACAAATACAAGCACAAACTTTGCTCAAGCCAGATTTGCCTTCAACGAAGCCGTAGTCAGCCCAAGCTTTCATCCCTTTCGGGATCAACCCTCACCAAAAGCCTTTGTAAAAGCTCTGCTACCTTGTCTAAATCTTACTGTAGTATCGATTTCTTTCTGTAAACTCATCCCCCTATCCTTTTCTCTAAGCTCTCAAACCCCTTTATCAGTCATAAAGATAGGAAGTTGCAAGACGACAGGCCTTGCCCGACAAGGTGAAACCTTGCCCGACCCTCTTTGTTTTTGTCTTTTCATTCATAAGTCTAGTAATATGTTGTATACTTCCATTGGTATCCAAGTTATTTCTAGCAAGTTAATGCTTAAAAGACTCCTCAGTTCTTGAATTCGATTGGAATCTGTATTCACAGTTTAAATAAGATCTAAGTTCTAAACCCTCGGACATGTAAGATTGATCATTCAAAAGTCCTTGGTCTCAAGGCATAAAAAAGAACCTTATGTGGATTTAACCCATCCACGACAGTCTTTGATAAGAAGAAGTCCGAAGTTACTTGGGGCGCAAGTAATCGACCTATTTCCTAGTTTTATTTCTGTTATATTATGATTATCGTAGAACATTTGAGTATAGAAGTAATTCTGATGGGAAGCCTCAAGGCCTACACCTAAGGCCCTACAAAGGCACATATTTGGATTCATTCTACTTTTCGGGCTCGGGTAATTAGAAGTATAATAGTCATAACACTTATGCAATCAATGAAACAAACATTATATGTTCGAGTACTGGGTTAGTTATTGATTGAGAGCCTCAAGGCCTACACCTAAGGCCCCATAAAGGCACTTTTCATAAACTAAAACAGCTTCTCGGGTATATATACAATTAAAACTCAACATCTGTTTTACATCTGCCATGCTGAAGATGGCAATGGCACGCCTGAACACCTAAAAGTTAATCTTAATTGTGAGCCTAAAGGCCTACACCTAAGGCCCTATAAAGACACCTTTCAAAGTTAACCATGTCCTTTTCTTTCAGCCTTGCCCGACAAGCCTTGCTCGACAAGCTTTGCCCGACAAGCCCGCCAGTGAGCAGAAGCCCGACAGAAAGTATCAACCTGCGCCAACCTCTCGGGGAGCTGTGTGTTCGTCCGCTAGGAAACATCCCCAACGGAAATTCTAGCCACAAACACTTTCCAGGAGAAACTCCCATTCCCTGTGTACCCAATTGGTCTTGCCATACCTTACTTGGAGCTTGGAAAAAATTCCTCTGTGTCAGTTGGTGACAATGGCATTGACTATATGAAATGGCTTGATTCCCAACCAATAGCCTCTATCTTGTACATCTCATTGGGGAGTTTTCTTTCTGTTTCAAACATGCAGATGGATGAAATCGCAGCCGGGCTGAAATGTAGCGGGGGTTCGGTTCTTGTGGGTTGTGTTGGGGGAGGTGGCTCGATTGAGTGAGAGCTGTAGTGGTAGTGATGGTATGGGGTTGGTGGTGCCATGGTGTAAGCAACTTAAAGTGTTGTGCCATTCTTCTGTGGGTGGGTTTTGGTCACATTGTGGATGGAATTCGACTTTAGAAGCTGTTTTCGCCGGTGTCCCAATGCTTACTTCTCCTCTTTTTCCCGATCAAATTCCAAACAACTGGCAAATAGTTGAAGGATGGAAGATTGGCAAGAGGGTTAAATCAGAGGTACATGATGAAAAGTTGATGACAAGAGAAGAGGTTGCTGAACTTGTGAAGAGATTTATGGATCCTGAAAGCAGTGATGGGACTGAAATGAGGAGAAGAGCGAAAGAGCTCGGAGATTTGTGACACCGAGTGATTGCAAAATGAGGTTCATCTGATACAAATCTTGATGATTTTATCAGGGATATTGGCAAAGCTACCTGCAATCTTCAAATGGAGACACGACTTCCTTATCCATGATCCATTTAACATGGCTGTGCGTGGTATATATCTACTTGGGCTTGGAGGTTCAGTATGCAAATTAGCCTTGTATCTGGTATGTAAAATAGTGTAGAATCTAAATAAGTTTCCTTCCAATGTGTGCTCTTAACTCCTTTTCTATCAAATAAAACTCTTGATGTTTCTTATGGAAGTGTTTAAAACTTGTAGTCACTTGTTCAGTGGCAGATTCATAATTCGTGGAGCACTTGGTGTTTCTATCGTCCTTTGTCGAGGCATGCTACGTAGATGTTGAGATCTACCAAGTGCTGTCGTGACCATATGTCGAGTGATGCATCTTACCGACAGATATCGACGCGTCATGCAGAGTGTATCGAGATATGACAAACATGCATTAATTAAAAGGAAAACTAATGAAAATGACTTGAAAACTTTGAGTTTTAATTATAAGAACAAAATAAAAAATAAAGTGAATAGTACAATGATTGACTTTTTAGTGTAAAAATATGGTTTTTCGTTAAAATGAACGGTACTATGAGTTTTTCGTTAAAGTTACCTTAATTAAATGGTTGGCACAAAAAAAAAATTCATACTAGACATCTAAAGAGTCCATAGAAGACCTTCACTAGCATTTTTCCGAACTCAAGAGCGTCCGAGACCACTGGTTTCTACGTGGATCTGCCCAAGCACTTGTGTTGCTTTAAGTGTTCATACCTGGCTCAGTATTTACCATGAGAACATGAATCACATGTTTAATAGACTGTATATTCTATTGAAATTTTAAAGATTTTAAAAGTGTTTTAAAAGTTTGGCAGTATAACATCTACACTATCTAACAAAGAAAAAAATGAACTTGACATGCTATACATAATTGAACAAAGAAATTTGTTCACGTTCTTGGCAGTATAACATCTACACTATCTAACAAAGAAAAAAATGAACTTGACATGCTATACATAATTGAACAAAGAAATTTGTTCACGTTCTAAGTGCTATTAGGAAGGATAGTGCTATTTCTCATTCTTATTGGAGAGTTCATTCTTATTAAAGGGGGAAGATCTCCTTCCTCATTAATGCAACATCTTTCGTAATGAACGTCATAGTTGACATTGTTTATTCTCTTTATCTTATTTTAAAAATTAATTTAGAAAAGTACTTTAGTTTAAAAATGATTTAACTGTTCATACAAAACAAAAAAATTAACGATTCATCGTGAAAAACTTATAATCGCCTTTGTTCCATCACAAGCGATTTGCTTTAGATTATCTCGGCACTAAAGGATCCTTCCATTAATATGTCTCCCATTGGCCATATTTTTGAAGATTCCAGAGACCTACTGAGGAGGCTGAGGAGGATCGCTAAGGATTCTTATACCCAAGTCAGTCGTCAAGCCAATAATGTTGCTCATCATCTAGCTCGTTATGCCCTTGGAGCTGTTAGTCCTTGTATTTGGTTAGATGCACCTCCCGGCTTTATAGCCGATGTGATCTTGGAGGATGTTCATCAATGGTAATGGACTGACCTTTGTGTTCTCCTTTTGTGCTAAAAGAGAAATGCTAAAAGGATTTTTTCAAAATAGAGACTCATTATCAATTTTTTGTCACTTCATAGTTTAACGTCAATTTCCGTATCAACATTATAAAACAATGTAAAAAATAAGGGGGTTTTAACGAAAAGCCCATGGTACTGTTCACTTTAACGAAAAATTACATTTTTACACTAAAAAGTCAAATCTGATACTATTTACTTTACTCTTTATTTTGTCCTTATCATTAAAACTCAAAGTTTTCAAACTCTTTTCATTAGTTTTCTTAAAAAATAATTCTCAAAAATGTTAAGTGTCAAAGAATTTGTGAAAAACTTCACTTTTGAAAGACTTCCCTAGCATTTCTTTTTGTAACTTTGCTATCAATGCAATATTATCGTTTTCATTATAAAAAAATATTTCTATCAAATCAAGCAAGCTTTCATAAAAGAACTTGGAATGTCTGTTCTCTCCATTTCATGTTTGTCTCATGCCCTTTTATATTATATGGTTACGGTTAAGTTATATCAATATTTCTATTGATTTTTTATAAAAGAATAAGAAGATAAAAAGTAATGAGAATATAAAATGTTGATGTGGCTTAATCATGACCATGGTCTAAAATATCCATAATATCCCAATATTTCCATCGAAATTTCCGTGTTTTTGGACTATCGATATTTTTTTGGACTACCGATATTTCCGATATCATCGATATTTTAGACCTTGCTAAGTCACTCATGTATCTTACTATGCAATGTATAAAGTGTAAAATATTGTACTAATTCATTATATATAAATGATTATGGTGTGTTTAAACTTTTTTCATTAATTACTACATATTTTCTACACTCACAATGTTTGCCAGCTCGTTATATATTCAACTTAAATCAGTTATATTTATCATCCAATGCATTTCCTTCCAATTGTTTTGGGATAAACTAATAGATAATTGACTAAATAAACATCCTGCAAAGTTTCAATAAAAATTTCCAAGTTTTTCTTACAATTTCCGTGGTTTTTATTTAATTTTTATTGATATCGATAATATTCCGATATTTCCATCGAATTTTCCGTGTTTTTAAATTACCGATATTTCCGATATCATCGATATTTTATACCTTGATCATGACCACATAAATAAAAGGACATGGAAATGATATGGGATGTGAGGACAGACAATCTAAGCCGATGTGAGGACAGACAATCTAAGTCCTTCATAAAAAGAGAGTATTTTGATCAAATCAAGCAAGCCAAGCCAACAATGGAAAGTTGGAAACTTAATTTCAGATGTAATTGCCTTCTTTCTCCTCTGTATATATCCATCTCTATATAACCACTTATAAGTTTGTTGACCCTAGAAACTACAAAGCCTACGTGGCGCGCAAGCCGAGTAATTAATGAGCTAACTACGTCCTTCGGTGAATGCGGGGCGTGCCAACTCGTCGGCCGAGGAGTAAATTTGTTGATGTTGCGTTGGGTCGCGCTACTGACTTCTGCGTCTTGCGATTGCGGCCGAGAAAGGAACACGTCTCGGCCTCTTGGGCTCTCGAACCTGAAGACAAGGTTACTATTCTTACGAAGTTCAATATCAAATTCGGCTTTCAATGTGCCGAATGTAATAACTGTAACACCTCACTTCGCCGAGAAGGCTGATGAGATGACCTCGACCAATAAGGATTTAGAAACCCTTCTCGACCGAGACTTGGATAGGTAATCAATCGTTCTCGCCGCAGTGCTGTTGATGCCAACGGAAGGTACTGCGAGACTGACTGACTCTACGGTGACAGAGCTATCTATGCCGACTTAAGATATCACCGGTTGCTTCCACAGTGCTGTTGATGCCAACGGAAGATGTGTCAGCGAAAAAGGAAAAAAAAAAAATCACAAGTTGTGAAAGTTTGCGCAGGGCAATTTTGTATTGATTTTGTGGGGGTGTTCTCTTCGTTGCTACTGCCTCTGTATTTATAGGGATGTGCTGCCGAGTATTGCGTGAGAATTTCTTGACGTGGATCAGACTCTTATTTCAAATTCCCATATCTGACGTGACTTGATCTATAAAGGATTTGATCTTTGGTGACGTGGCTTCACCACTTGCTTTCCTCCATCCATCTTCACGGAACCAACCCAAGAAATAAGCATTAAAAACCTAGCCTACCGTATCATCACATCACCAAAAAGACCTACGTTTCTAGGCTTCCTTTAAATGAATATTAAATTCATTTTATCTCATAATTTCATCCCATCCATGCATCATGCATGCATCTCAACAAACCATCTTGATCGATTCCAAGCTACGTGCTCAACAACATTTATCCACCATTTATCACCCACTTTTAAATGGATAATAACAATAAAATACTCCGATGCTCTAATCTACCTCACGTTTAAATCCCAAGAACCCCAAATTAAATAGAACTGTACTGCTCACTTTGAAGATATAATTTGCACCTCATCTTGTACAAGAAAAAATCAAGATAATTTTTTAAACGATAAATATTATGATAAAAATCATAATATTATCCTTTAACAATAAAAATTATCTCCACTTTTCCATCCGACGGTTGAGAACTACGTTTACTCAACGGCTTTGATTACATGGGCCGATGATGTAAATTTGGGTCCAAACAAAGTTATATACAACTACAGAGTTAGGTCGTCGTCTTCTTAAACCCAGACATGAACTCCACCAAAGACCAGACAGGCCCTATCTGCCACGTGGTGGCCGTGCCGTATCCCGGTCGGGGCCACATCAACCCGATGATGAACCTCTGCAAGCTACTGACTTCACAAAAGACTGACATCCTCATCACCTTCGTCGTCACGGAGGAGTGGTCCGGTTTCATTGGATCCGAAGTCACCCCGGACAACATCCGACTCACCACGATTCCCAACGTTGTCCCGTCGGAGCTGGTCCGCGCCGCCGACATGTACAGCTTCATCGAAGCCATCATGACCAAGATGGAGGCCCCATTCGAGCGGCTCATGGATCGCCTCGAGCCTCCGCCGAGCCTGATCGTGGCCGACACTTTCCTGCCTTGGGCGGTCCGTGTTGGGAACCGGAGGAGTATCCCGGCGGCGTCGTTTTGGCCGATGCCGGCGTCCTTTTTCTCCTTTTTCCAACATTTTCATCTTTTAGCAGACAACGGGCATTTCCCGGTTGACTTGTTAGGTTAGTGTCTTTGTCCCTTTTTTTTTTAATTTTTAATTTTTATACGAACGCATTTTTTTATCTTAAAACTTATTTAGATATATTTTTAAATAATTTAAAATATTTTTGATAAAAATGTTTTTAGAACTAATATTTAATAAAAACTCAAAGAAATCTTGAAAAAGAATTTAAAGTACTTCATGAAAGAGTGAAACGTTCATTCCAGTGTGTGCTTCCACATCAAACCTAACAATCTAATTTTGTCCACTACTAAGTTTAACTAGTGTGTGCTTCCTGTAGAAAGGTGAATCGATCTTTTCAAGCAAGTTTTAAGATATAAATTAACAAGCTTATACGTCTTAAAATGATCTTTTCATCTTTGCACATGATGTCCACATGGGTTAAATTGGAACTAGATTCATTCCAGAGCCCACTAATCAATGAATTCGGATCATTGAAATTTGATCTAACGATTACAAACAGAAGATTCATTTAAAGTTATAATAATTGTAATCGTTGTATCAAATATCAATGGTCCAGATTCATTAATTAATGGACTCAGATCCTTTTGGATCCAGTTCCGGTTAGATTGCTCAAAATTAGGATACAAAGTTCGATTTGGATTAGATCGAGCATGCTTAACCACAAAGTTCAGTTTGTACTAAGAATCTTTTTCACCACATGGGTCACAATTTTGTGCCCTCCATTTTGTTTTTAAATTTTTATGCTATCCTGTGTGTTTATAGAGAGGGGAAATGAACGTGTGGACTACATCCCAGGTGTTTCTTCAACACGACTAGCAGACCTGCCCTTCATTAGTGAAATCTTCCCAAACATTCTCCACCACATCCTTGAAGATTTCTCATGGGTGCCTAGAGCACAATATCTCTTATTCCCCTCCATCTATGAGCTTGAACCCCAAGTCATCGACGTTTTAAGATCAATATTCTCACTACCCATTTACACAATTGGTCCATTAATACCCTACATCAAATCCAACGATCACCCGAGTTCTGGAATCAACTATCTACAATGGCTAGATTCTCAACCTTTCAGCTCTGTTCTGTACATCTCCATGGGAAGTTTTCTTTCATTTTCAGGTGCCCAAATGGATGAGATTGCAGGCGGTTTGCGCTTGAGTAGGGTTCGGTTCATATGGGTGGCCCGTGGGGAAACGGACAGGTTAAAAAATGCTTGTGGCGACATGGGTTTGGTAGTGCCTTGGTGTGAACAATTGAGGGTTTTGTGCCATTCTAGTGTTGGTGGGTTTTTGACACATTGCGGTTGGAACTCGGTTAGGGAAGGTGTTTTTGCTGGTGTCCCGTTTCTGACCTTTCCGTTACGTATGGATCAAGGCATGGTTAGTAAGATGATTGTGGAGGATTGGAAAGTTGGGTGGAGGTTGAGGAAGGCTGAGGACAAAATCGACCATTTGGTGACTAGCGAGGAGATTGCTGTGCTGGCGCAGAAGTTTATGGATTTGGAGGACGATGAAGGGAGAGAAATGAGAAGAAGGGCCAGAGAACTTAAACAGATATGTCATGATGCTATTGAAGAAGGCGGATCATCTCAAACGAACATCAATGCCTTCATTGTAGACATTTTTCAAGGCCATGCATAAGCATTGAGCACACTGAATCTTGTTGTTGCTGGTTCTCAAAAGACGGTGCAAAGCTGGTAGTGATTTGTCTTGTGCGTCGATGAAAATACAAACTGTCGGTGCAAGGGGTTGTACTTCAAGTGCATTCTCAACTATGTGGAATGTTTGCATCTAGTTTTGCCAACCGACTCCACTTAGTGAGATAAGGCTTTTTTGTTGTTGTTTGTATCTGGTTTTGCACTTTTGGTTTTATTTAAGGGGCTGCTATTGGCACTCTAAAATAATTAATTGTGTTTCATCTGAGGGTGTATCCAGTTTGGTTGGGAACCAAACCTGGGATCAATTTGGTTCCCGATTATATTGATTGATTGGGATCAAATTCATTTGAGGAGTAATAAAAATTGGAATTCGGGAACTTTCCAAACTCCAATTTTCTTGAGAATTTTGTTCTTATTATGTTTCATATGAGGGTGTTTCCTGTTTCACTTTGAACGGGTCTGGCACAACCAAACTGTATAAAAAGCAGTTAGGCATGGCCGCTGCAAGCTTTAAAATCCCTGGAGGACTTATTTTTAAGTTCTAGCTTCCATATATGGATGCAATCAAGAAGTAAGAGAAGATTGCACACTGCAATTTGGTTTTATTACATCACCGGTGAGAGTGCCATCTTCTGAGTGTCGCTACCACAATTTCTGATGACAGTAGTGTTGAATTGAGCCAACGTGCAGGAAGAGAACATTTTTCTTAAGATATTAGTGAGTGTTAACTGATAGTTTTACGTATATGACAGGAGCACATCCTCGTGTTGTAAGTCTAACATTTCGTTTAAGATTTCGTTTTTATTGTGTAAGTTTGCTACTTATAACAACAATTTTGCATTGTTAACAGATCAGGGAAATAAACGTGTGAGCTACATTACCGGAGTTTCTTCGACACGACTAGCGCACCTCCCTCAGTTCATCTATGAAAGCAACCGAAATATTCTTGCTTAACTCATTTTCCTGGGTACCTAAAGCACAATACCTGCTATTCTCTGCCATCTCCTATGAACTTGAAACCCTAACCATCGACATTTTACGATCAGAATTATCACTACCCATTTACACTATGGGCCCATCAATACCCTACTATGAGCAAAATGACCCTCCTACCCAAGTAACTAGTGATGCTAACTATTCCAATGGCTAGACTCTCAACCTTGTAGCTCAGTTTTTTATGAGGGAGAGGCAGGCCTTGAAGAAAACAATTTGAAGACCACTACTATGCTTTGGGAATAATAAAGGCTGTCTATTTTAATTACTTCGGGAATTTGTTAAGTTCATCTAAATTATGGTGAGTCTCTTATGATGAAATACAAGCATTTGGGAGACGATTAATTACAAATATATTGCTTTGTGCAACCGAAAAGAGTATTTTCTTTCTTCTCAAATCAAGCGTTTGGTTTGATCGTGTGAGTGAATTCACGATTAGCGAGGTTGAGCAAGCTCCGTTGCCTTTGGTTGAGCGATTCCCAGGTTCTATCCCTCGTCTCTTCGAGACCCTTGCTTATTTTCCTGCATCCATTTTGTACCTCGCCATGGGAAGTTTCCTTTCAGTTTCTAGCGTCCGACTCCAAATGGACGAGATTGCAGCCGGTTTGTGCAAGAGTGGCGTTCGGTTCATTTGGCCGGTTCGTGGGGAAACCGATAGGGTAAAGGAGGTTTGTGGTGACATGGGGTTGGTAGTGCCTTGGTGTGACCAATTGAGGGTTGGATGGAGGGTGAGGAAGGTTGAGGATAGTGACAACAGAGGATATTGCAGGGTTAGTGAAGAAGTTTATGGATTTGGAGGATGATGAAGGGAAGGAAATGAGGAGGACAGCCAGAGAACTTAAGCAGTTATGTCATGATGCCATTGCAGAAGGTGGATCATCTCATACCATCATCAAGGCCTTCATTAGTCATTTCGCAGAGGGCGTGCGTGAGGATTGAGCATTTCTTGTTTTGTTCTCTTTTTCTATCAAATAAAACTCTACTTTTTGTTGATGTTTGTGATGAAAGTGTTTAAAACTTCTAGGCACATGTTAATTGACAGATTCAAAATTCTAACCTTGAGGGGTCTTGGTTTAATGATCTTCATTTTTCTAACAAAGATAGCACGCAACGTGCAGATCTTGTTTTAGTTTTTTTTTTTTTTTTTTGTTTCAAAAAGGAAATTACGTCGAGCGCTTGATGTGCTTATTGTCCTCTATCGAGCCGTGCCACGTAGATGTATCTACTAAGTGCTGTCGAGATCCTTTGCTGATTGATGCAACTTGTGTTAAGAGAAATCGACACGTCCAGCAAAATGATATCTATATATGCCAAACATTCATTCATTAAACATTGGATGGACACAAAACATCTGAATAGTCCACGAAGGACCTTCACTAGCTTTTTTTTCCTACCTCAGGTTTGTCTCAGGACCACTCGTACCTACGTGGATCCACACATGCACTTGTTCACTTTTAAGTGTTGATACCTGACTCAGTATTTTAATAGTCTAATACTTTTTGAACATGAATAACACATTTAAAAGATTACATATTCAATTGAGATTTTGGAAAGATTTTAAAAGAGTTTGAAAAGTTTCGCAACATATATAAATGATCTTTCTTAGACCACACTTAACCCTGGGCTATTTGCCAAATTACCTCATTTATACCACCCTCCCCCCCCCCCAAAAAAACCCAACCCAAGCCAAATGCCAAACCAAGGCCAAATACCCCCCTAAGAAATAGCCCACAAACGCGTGGACTCACCCAAAGGGAGCCCAATCTCGGCCCGTTCACTTGCGCACTCGCCCCACACGAGCCGTTTGGCTTCAGCGCCTGACAGGGGGGCCCACTATCAGGGCCGCTGTCGGCCACCAACCAGAGCCCAACGGCTCTTTTCTACATCCTACAGCTGGGCTTTACGAACCATTGGTTGGTTGATCCAACGGTCCAAATTCAAATTTTGTTTTTAAAAAAAATGTAATTTTAAAATACATTGAATCCAACGGCTGAGATCGAAAATAATCAAATATAACGGTAAAAAAATAATCTAACGGCCCAAATTTAAATCCAACGGCTAAAATAACTAAAATAATTGCAAGATTGAGCGAAACCCATAGCGCTCGCAAAAAAGAAGCGGCCCAAATGCGTTTGCAAATGAAGGAAGAAGGGGATAGGGAGCAAGATAGGTTTGAAATTAATTTCATGATTGAGGACCTCAACAAATACACTCTAAAAATGAAGAAGTTCTTACGTGGTAAGCAAAATGAAATTTTGCGAAAGTATGCTACAAGGAGTATATCATCTCAACTCTATATCCCAAGTCCACCACCAAGTCAAGATAGTAGATATCATTATTAAGTTTATGTAGTGTATGAATTATCGATTATATTAAGTTTATGTGGTTTATGTGGTTTATTAATTGTCGTTTGTATTAAGTTTATGTACTTTATTAATTGTCATGTGTATTAAATTTATGGCTTATGAATTATTGTTTATATTAATCTAGATGCCTTCAATAATTATTGTATTTATTATTCCGCACTTTGATGTAGAATAGATGTCTTCAATAATTCAATCTCCATTCAATAATTTATCCAATGTACTACACAAAATACTTTGCACAAGAAGACACTTAAATTTATTACTAGAAAATACCAACATAGTATATTTAAAATTATTACATAAATGCTTAACCAGCATCATCAACGTTCATAAATGCTTAACTAACATCATCAACGTTCACCTTCTCGGCGCCATACATGCTCAACCAAATCCTTGGTGAAAATTGAACGATTGGTGAAAGTTGAAAGTTTGTTGAAAGATTGGTGAAAGTTGATCGATTGGTGAAAGTTGAAGGCTTGCTTTGTATGTATTTTGTATGTGTTTCGTGTGTGTCATGTGTTTCACATGTGTTATATGTGTGCTTCATCTCTATCATGTGTTTTGTATGTCTTTCACATGTGTACGTGTTTTAAATGTGTTTTGTATGTGTTTCACATGTGTTCTGTGTACCTTGTGTGTTTTATGTATTTTGTGTTTATACATCTCTATCATGATTTTCATATTCATCACAGTGTTTCATGAGTTTCACATATCGATTTAGTAATTTTTCAATATTAATCGGAATTTAAATATTTTTAGCTTAAAATGTTCGTAAAATTAATTTACGATAGTCTACATAATTTTTTTTAAAGTTAATTTAAGAAAAAAATTAGCCTAAATTCATTCTTTAATAATCCTGAGCTAAAATTTTAGGCCAGAAGGGTTGGAGTAAAAAAACTGTTTATGGGATATAAGCCAAAAGCTAAATTTTCCGGACTAAAAAATTTAACTTTTAGCCCAAGTGTTGGAGATAGTCTTAGAAAACCGTTCTTAGACTCTATAAATCTCAATTTGCATTTCACACGTGTATTGTTCTTTCTAAACATAAAAAATTTGTAGTGTCAAATGACAATTGTAGAATACCAATAACAATTTTCCTTTCTTAATATAAACATCATAATTAACAATTTATCATTAAAAATGCCATAATCGTCTTGGATCCGTCACAAGAGAATCCCTTTACCAAATCAAGCAAGCAAGCCAAATACGGAACCTTGAATATTCAATGGAGTCGCCAACCATACCCATCAAGCAACCCCAACTTAATTTCAGTTCGAACTGCCTTCTTTCTCCTCTGTACCTACCTCTCTATATAACCACTCTTATAAGTTATAACTACAAAGTTACATCTTCTTCTTCATAAACGCAGACATGAACCCCGCCAGAGACCAGAGAGCCCCTATCTGCCACGTGGTGGCCATGCCGTATCCCGGTCGGGGCCACATCAACCCGATGATGAACCTCTGCAAGCTACTGACTTCACAAAAGCCTGACATTCTCATCACCTTCGTCGTCACGGAGGAATGGCTCGGCTTCATCGGTTCCGAAGCCACCCCGGACAACATTCGACTCACCACGATTCCCAACGTCGTCCCGTCGGAGCTGGTCCGCGCCGCCGACATGGATGGCTTCATCGACGCCATCATGACGAAGATGGAGGCCCCGTTCGAGCGGCTCATGGATCGGCTCGAGCCGCCTCCGTGCCTGATCGTGGCCGACACTTTCCTGCCTTGGGCGGTCCGTGTCGGGAACCGGAGGAGTATCCCGGCGGCGTCGTTTTGGCCGATGCCGGCGTCCCTTTTCTCCGTTTTCCAACATTTTGATCTTTTAGCGCAAAATGGGCACTATCCGGTTGAATTGTTAGGTTAGTGTCTCTGTCACATTGACTTCTCTTTTGGGTAACATATCTGATTGTTCTGAAGAATGTTGTTTTTTTATCTGTTCTTTCTTTCCTTTTTGGTGCTGATTTTTAGTTATTTTAGTTAGCTATACAGCCTATGCTAGTATATACGTAATATAAAAATTGTAGCTATATAAATATAGCTAGAAAGTCGAAAGCTTGGATATCTGGCGCCATGAAAAGAGAAGTACCATTAGATTAAGTAGTAAGTTAACACATATTTTTGGAACCGACTTCTTTGTCCTCCCACTTTCCATACACTTCAATCCCCTCCTATTTTGTGCGGTTACGGTTAAGTTACGTCAACATTTTATATTGATTTTTTTATAGAAATAATAAGATAAAAAACAATAGTAATATAAAATGTTGACGTGAGTTAACCGTGACCGCACAAATAGGAGGAGATAAGAGTGTATGGGAAGTGAGAGGACAGAGAAGCCAAGTCCCATATTTTTAGCCTTATACATTTTTATGGGTACGTGATCGATATTCCTCCCTAATTTTATGCTTGTGTAAATAAAATAAAAGAATTTCTAGATAGCCTCTCCTAATTTTGGGATCAAAGCTCAATGTATGTTAACAATGCCCTTGTGGTTAAACTTCTTGTCGATATCATCCATATCAAACTTAACAATCTAATTTTGTTCTCTTTTTAAGTTTTACCGGTGTGTGTCTCATGTGGAATGGTGAAACGGTCATTTCAAGAGCTTCAATGTTTTAAAATAACATGTTAACCCATAACTTGCTCAAAATTAGGATGCAAAGTTCGATTTGGACTAGATCGAGCATGCTTAAGTCTTAACAACAAAGTTCATGAGTTTGTAAGAAAGTTTTTCACCGCATGGGTCACAATTTTGTGCCCTCCATGTCGTTTTCTAATTTTTTTTGCTCTCCTGTGTGTTTATAGAGAGGGGCAATGAACGGGTGGACTACATCCCAGGAGTTTCTTCAACACGACTAGCAGACCTGCCTCATTTCATGAATCGAATATCCCCAAGGATTCTCCACCACATCCACGAAGATTTCTCATGGGTGCCTAAAGCACAGTCTCTCTTATTCCCCTCCATCTATGAGCTTGAACCCCAAGTCATCGACGTTTTAAGATCAAAGTTCTCACTACCCATTTACACAGTTGGTCCATTAATACCCTACGGAAAATCTAACGATCACCCGAGTGCTGGCATCGACTATCTACGATGGCTAGATTCTCAACCTTGCAGCTCTGTTCTGTACATCTCCATGGGAAGTTTTCTTTCTTTTTCAGGTGCCCAAATGGATGAGATTGCAGTAGGTTTACGCATGAGTGGGGTTCGGTTCATTTGGGTGGCTCGTGGGGAAACGGATAGGTTAAAAGATGCTTGTGGCGACATGGGTTTGGTAGTCCCTTGGTGTGAGCAGTTGAGGGTTTTGTGCCATTCTAGTGTTGGTGGGTTTTTGACACATTGTGGTTGGAACTCAGTTAGGGAAGCTGTTTTTGCTGGTGTCCCGTTTCTGACGTTTCCGTTACTTATGGATCAAGGCATGGTTAGTAATATGATTGTGGAGGATTGGAAAGTTGGGTGGAGGTTGAGGAAGGCTGAGGACAGAATGGACCATTTGGTGACAAGAGAGGAGATTGCTGGGCTGGCGCAGAAGTTTATGGATTTGGAGGATGATGAAGGGAGAGAGATGAGGAGAAGGGCCAAAGAACTTAAGCAGATATGTCATGGTGCCATTGACGAAGGCGGATCATCTCAAACGAACATCAGTGCCTTCCTTAGAGACATTTCTCAGAGCCATGCATGAGCATTGAGCACAATGAAACTTCTTGTTACAGGTTCTCAAAAGATGGTGAAAGCTTGTAGTGACTTGTCTGGTGCGTCGATGAAAATACATGGCGTCGGTTCAAGGGGTTGTACTTCAATTGCCAGCCTAACCAACTTAGTGAATAAGGCTTTGTTGTTGTTGTTGTTTGCATCTGTTTATGCACTTTCGTTTTTATTCAAGGGCCTGCTATTGGGACTCTAAAATACTTAATTGTGTTTCATCTGAGGGTGTTTCCAGTTTGGTTCGACTCTAGTTTGTACCAAATCTGGGATCAATTTGGTTCCAGATTATATTGATCGACCGGGATCAAATTTATTTGAGGATTAATAAAGATTGGCATTCGGGAACGTTCCAAATTCCAATTTTTTTGAGAACTATGTTCTTATTACGTTTAATGTGAAGGTCTTTTTCCAGTTTCAATTTGAATGGGTCTGGCACAACCAAACTATATAAAAAGCAGTCAGTCAGGCAAGGCTGCTGCAAGCTTTAAAACCCTAGGAGGACTTATTCGTGTACACATAGTTTTGCTGTTACTACTAAAAGGGTGGCTCCAAGACAACAAGGCTCCTCGTTTTGCGAGGGTGGGGGGGGGGACAAAGAACGTCTATCGTACACACCCTTATGGGCCTTATCCTTGTTTTCCAAAGAGTTGTTTTCACGACTCAAACCATGACCTTTCTGTTACTAATAAAAAAGTGAAATTTGTTTCTTTGATTCATCAACGGAGAAAAGGAGAGAAGGGGAGAGGGAGGGGGGGGGGGTGCTTCTTGCCCCTCTCAATTTTTAACATTATTAGAAACTTGTTTTCCAGCCAGTACACCAAGCATTATGTTGGTTGTCCTCGCCTCCCGGAACAGATGAAGGTGAGAGTTTGAGCATCCTTAATGCATTAAACTATCTGATGACCTTTTCGAAATGAATATATGGAAGGGGATGAAATGATGATATGAATTCCAGTAGCGTTGTATTGAGCCAACGTGCAGGGTGACAACTGACAACTATGGTTGCGGTGATGATCAGTCACCCGGAAAAAGCTATCTCAGGCCTTGTGGAGCCGGGGTAATACCATTCGTTTGATGAGAAATAAAAAGAAATAGATTTGACGACTCCAGCTCCCCAATGCAGAAGCGGTTTATGCGGCAAGAAAAGCAGAGTAACTGGTGCTTATCCTGTGATTATTGACTTGACTAATTCTCCAAATATCGTCAAATTATAGAACTGGTATCGAAATCCATGAATAGATCATGGTTGCAGAAAAATGCAAGCATGTCAAAAACAACAATCGAGATTTCATATTATCATTGTAATCATGTACGTATAAGAGGAACAAAGTTTATTAAGCCGGTCATGACACTTGCAAGGACAAACATGCAAAGTTGAAAACTTATCAGACTGTAAAATGTACAAACAAAAATATGATACCATGGGAAAGCTGGTAACTTTACTATTGTGGCGGATGCTGAGGCAGTTGATCTTCTTGTGGATGTGGCTGGATTTCTTGTTGTTGTTGTTGCTGCTCCTCCTGCAGCTGTTGCTCTTCCTCACCTTGCCAAACCCAGACTATGTCTCGGAGAGCAGGTCTTATGTCGTCCAACATCTTCTGGAATTCCAAAGTATCCCCACTTGATTTCTTCACCTCGACAAGATGGAAAGTTGCAGTGATTTCAAATATCTCTGTATCTATGGACAAAATCCCCTTTTTACCTTCCTTTAATCCATCCATTTTCAACAATCCGTCATCCTTCTTCTTCACTTTCAGCTTCAGTTGCTTAGCCATTTCTTTTAACTTGGAGATGATGACCATCGCAGGTTGTCTGGAAGTGAATCTTGCTTCTTTGTAAAAAGGATCTTTTTTAAACAAGCCAGACAGATCAAATCCAGCAGAAAGGGAGATAATATCAAAAGCATTCAAGTTCGGAGGTCTTCCTGGTTCTTGCTTTTCCTCAGAAGCCATAATATTCTCACTGGAAGTAGAAGCTTCTGCGCTCGTACGAGCCACATCCTTGTTTCCCATTTCAGATTTCATATTTTTTGAGTATGGCCCCTTTCTGCACCAAGGACTTTCCCTAACTTTGGCTAAGGAAATCCTAGTATTGGGATTTGGATCAAACATCTTGCACAGTAGCCTACGTGCCTCTGGTGAGAAAAAATTTGGGCATTTAAATTCTGCCTTCCCAATCTTCCGGTACATCTCCATCAAATTTGAATCATGAAATGGTAGATAGCCTGCCAATAATACATACAAAACAACCCCACAAGACCAAATATCAGCTTTCACACCATCATAGCCTTTCCTGTTAATAACTTCTGGAGCAACATAGGCAGGAGTACCACACGTGGTATGGAGTAGCCCATCTTGGTGCTTGCATTCAGCGAGGGCACTTAACCCAAAATCAGAGATCTTCAAATTATCATTCTCATCGAGCAACAAGTTCTCTGGCTTTATATCCCGATGATATACACCCCTACTATGACAGAAATCAAGAGCATTGATTAACTGCGCAAAATATTTCCTTGCAACTTCCTCCTTCAGCTTTCCTTTAGCGACCTTGTTAAACAGCTCACCACCTTTAGCATATTCAATGATAAAGTATATCTTAGTTTTGGTTGCCATGACCTCGTAGAGGTGTATAATATTAGGGTGTCTAACCAGTCTCATAACAGAGATTTCTCGCTTGATCTGATCCATCAGCCCGACCTTCATAATCTTTTCTTTGTCAATAACCTTAATGGCCACACCCTGATTAGTTATCAAGCTCCTTGCATAGTAAACCCTGGCAAATGTGCCTTGACCCAGCAATCTCCCTAGCTCATATCTTTGCATCAGCACATGCGATTTATTCTCCATCCCGATCTAAACCTAATAAACAATAAATACACTACTTCCTCCTGCGTATGATCCACAATCTACAGAGCAGGAGTTTATAATACCACCAGAAGCTCAACCATCTTCACAATGGTCATGCATTAACACAACCGGTGCTGCGTGCATAATAAGAGGCCCAACTTGCTTCTGGGAACCGAGAACAAACCAGCTATGAATTACGGGTTCCCCACCAGCAAGAATCAAGAAGGGCAGTTCGATTATAGACACAACCTCATGGAGTTGTGAGGCAGAGTCCGCACTTAGGCACATCTTCCAGCATTCCCTGGGCTTTTGCTTCCAAGACAACGCTGAAATTATGCAAACAAACCGTAACGCAACGACCTTCTATACAATACCCATAATTTAGCTCAAATTTGTAAAGCAAAACCTGAAAACGCAAAAAAGCACCACGATTAAAACACGAAAAAGCAACAATCTTTGTCATTTCCATGGAAAAAAAACCAACCCTTTGAAACAATTACACATAATACATAAGAAAAAGCTCTAATTTGACAAAAAATTGATAACACACCCTGAATCAAAATTCAAATTTTTATTCATCAAAACAATTAGAAGCCCGCCGAGCAGAGGAACTAGAACAAGGTTATAAAACAACAAACCTTAATGAAAATAACTAGCAGTTAATTCTTCTATAAGCTTTTGATCGGAAAATAATCCGGCTAAGTTCTTGACTGAAAATTCCAACTTCTTCTAGGTGTTTCGATCAATTCTCAAAAGCAGCTAAAGACGATGAAAAATAATATAAAAAACAAATGGAAAATTGGAAATCATACCTTTTTGTTGACGAAGGAGAAGCTCCTGGGGATGGCGATCCCCAAAACCAAAGGCCGAACGAAAAAAAAGAGAGAGAGGAAAGCAGGAAGTGGTGCTCAAATTCAAAATATTAACATTAAAATTTGAGAATTTTTTATCCAGCCGTTCATTTTAACTTTTTATATTTTTCTTAATTTTTTACTTTTCTTTTAATTTTAAACCGCCTAATTATATAAATTACAAAAAATTAATGATAAAAGTTTAACAAAAAATTGTTGCGATAAAAACAAATGTACGACCAAAACAAATGTATGGATGACACTATTCTAAAATTTACTTCAAAATTAATTTGTGAGGCTTTCGATTTTTATATTAATTTGTGCGGTCTTACGTGTGAGCTCATGCGTAAGAAGTAAATTGAGTAGATTTTCTCAACTGCACACAATGATTTGGTTTAATCTAATGACGTCGTAATAACATTCTAATGACAGTCTAAGATGCTACAATGACACTATAACGATACTTTAACATTCCACTGACACTATAACGATACTTTAATATTCCACTGACACTATAACGATTCATCCTAAGTTGTGCATGATCAGCCTTTGACCTAATTTTACTGTTGTTGTTGCAGTCTCGTTATGACGTCATTAAACACAACATGGTCATGCGCAACCCGTGCACACTAAATCCTTGTTTAGGAGAGAAAATATGGCAAGTTGAGCGTGTGCCTAGACACGTTAAGATTTTGTGGGTTATTTGTTATTTTTACTTTTTAATTTGATAAGATTGGTGTTTAATTCTTCCTAATTTTGCTCCGTTAAGTAAAATTTCTAGATCCGACACTAGTAAGACAACTCCGACGTAATTTGATTTGCCTTGAATTAAAATAGATTGCGCATCAATATCACTATGTATATATCAATTGAATATAAATGGATTGTCATACTCATCCATAACTCGTACTCATTCGACAATCTTATCTTAGGGATTATCGTATTAGAATTTGATTTTTAGATCAAATCCTTATTATTATATAATTACATGGAGAAAGAAAGGTTTTAAGGATAATTAAGTGTAGTATTATTAAAGGAAGTTTTAATAAAAAGCCCGCGGTACTGTTCACTTTAATGAAAAACCACATTTTTACACTAAAAGGTCAAATATGGTACTATTTATTTTACCTTTTATTTTGTCCTTATCGTTAAAACTCAAAGTTTTCAAGCATTTTTCATTAGTTTTCCTATTATTTAAAATGTTTTATCTTCCAACTGATTTAGTTATCAAGGAGAAAGAGAATTAGTGGAAACTAAATCCGTAGTAGAATGAACAAATATCAACTGCGGTAAAACGTATTTATATACGGTTGATGTCACAAAAGCAGGGAGAGGGTTGGTTGGCGGTGGAAAATAGGTGTCAAAGACCAATTTTGGCACTTGAAGTTCACATCACCTTGCATATGAAAAAATAAGACGTGGAGGGAGGTATAGAGGTAGCTCCTTTGCCAAACAAACTCAAGCCCATTGACAAAAAAATAAAAAATCAAACTCAAGCCCAAATTAGCTCTCTTTATTGCTTACAGAACTTCAAGCCCAATAATGTTTCATCAGATAGAAAAACAGTCCAATGCGTCAAAGCAATTCAAGCTCTTGAGAGACTAAAATAACATTTGTTTTCATCTATGTATTGAATCAATCTACATGTGAGATTCCATGTGGAAGGGTTCCTTAACTGAAATACTAATTTGGTTGGTTAGTGAGGCATCCAAGCATGTTAGCAACTAATTAATTTCCCATTTTGTTCAAGCTTATTAGGGTTGTTCGATGCATCAAAAGATTCAAAACTAAATATATTGTCCCTATTTTGTTTCAAAATTCCTGTTGGGTGATCGGGAATGGATCTAATAACTCTTTTTGGGTTGGCAAGTGATTGGGTACGCCAATTTTAGAGGATGTTAGTGTTACTAAGTTCGATGCTTCTCTATTTCACACTAAGGTCTCAGATATTATTAGCATGGAAAAATATTCAAATAGATTATTGTCTCTTTTTTTCTTCAAAGTTGAAGGACCGTTTCCTATTGTAAGGACAATGATTTGTTGATTTGAGAAGCTTGTTCTTCTGGGGCTTTTACTTTTTCTGATGGCTATGAAATTGTTGAAATCGATTTTTGTTCAAAGTTAAGTTTCCAATATTATTTGGCGTTCATTCATCCCCCTCCTCTTTTTGATTTGGCGGATAATCTTCAATAAGCTTCCAATGGAGGAGGTTGATTACTACAACTCTGAATCATTGATCACACATACTTTTTAGCTACGAGGTTGCACAACATGGTTGGCTTTGGTTTTCTTCTCAATTTGGCATTGTTTTTTTAGCTAACTAGCTCTTTTTATGTCGAAGCAATTTTCTCATAGCTCTGAAATGTTTAGATGGCTGCATGCTTTATCTTGCTAATGGCTATGTAGAAAATATGAAATAAAGTGAAGTTTGAAAGCAAAACTCTTTATTTTACATATACGTCATCATACTTTGATTTGGTTAGGTAGTTTGAAGCTTTCTTTCCCAGTCATATTTGCGGATGGACCTTTTTAACTAAGTAGTAGAGCCGCGATCTTTAAACGTCCTAGTGTCACGGGCCATATGTTAAAAACAAAGAAATCGCCTAAGACATCATATATCTAAGCCCATAAAGCCTTGTCTTCATGGAAGCTTCTGGAACATCCCGGAAAAATCAAGAACATGGCGGAGCGTTCAAGATAATCTAGGGCATTCCGTAACATTCCACACAAGTGTACAAATTTAAGCCTCACCTAGAACAATCTAGATTAGGCAAGATGTATCTAGAACTATGCTAGATATTTTTGGATGAAAGTAGGGAATTCTAGAACCCTCCATTGAGGAGGTGACTTAGGCCTATAAATAGGAGGCAAGGCCATTTGGCCAAGGCATCCAAGAATTGTAAGCAATTGTAAAGTTCTCTTAAGTTTCAATACAAAGCTTCCTTTCTCCCATCTTCTAAGTGATTTTAACATTCTCCAAGCTATCTTAGCTTTCTTTGTGATTCGATCCGGGGAAGCGAGGCTTCGAAGGCTTACTTAGCTTGTTCATCGAGGTATTCAAGTCTAAGTGCCGCACGGGCGGAAGGCTTAAAGAGTCATCCCGTGACAGCTGGTATCAGAGCCTAGTTCGCGAATCACTTGAAGGAAAGTAGGATATGGCAAGTGGAGAGATGGTGTCCGGAGTCTCCGAGCTAAGGGAGCGTACTGCCGAGGTCCAAGATGTTGCCAAGAGCAAGCTAAAGTTAAAGGACTTGCAAGCATCGATGGAGACCATGGAAGAGTGACTCGAGAAGGTGGAACGAACCATACTCGAGTTCGATACTCGACTTGATGAGGACGTTGTCGACAATGAGGAAATCCAAACCATGGTGGACAATGGTAAGGATGAACTGCGTGGCTTGGTGGAAGGGCTACGAGATGAGCTCATTGGCGCTCTCAACACCATGGTAGACAAGATACGGAGGGAAGTCCAGGTTCACCTTGACAACATAGAGGCAAGGTTTGTGGCGCTTCAAGAAGAGATAAAGGACACAAGGGAACTTAAGGGAAATGTGGCGTTTTGTAAAGAAGCGGTCGTGAATCAATTCGTGCAAGGGCTGAGGGAAATCAAGGCGTTGGACTCCAAGGTAATCGACTCCTTTAAACCCAAATCCTATAATGGGAAGAGGGAAGCAAATGAGCTCGACACATTCGTGTGGAACGTGGAGCGATACTTCAAGTACCTGAAGCTTGAAGATGACGAGTCCAAAATCTCAACGGCAACCATGTTCTTAGCTGACAATGCCCTTATGTGGTGGCGTCGCCGGAGCATGGAGATTGAGCAAGGTACGTTCTCCCTCACCACTTGGGATGAATTTAAGAAAGATCTTATGTTGCACTTTTATCCCCAAAATGCCAAGTACGAAACCAAGGAGAAACTAAGGTGGCTCAAGCAAACGGGGAGCGTCAAAGACTATGTCAACGCCTTCGTGAGCTTGTTATTCGAGGTGCCCAACATGTTAGAGGAAGACAAGCTCATGTACTTCATGAGTGGACTGCAAAATTGGGCAAAACTCGAACTACAAAGGAGACACGTGCAAACATTGTCTGATGCCATTGCCGCCGCCGAATCCTTGATTGAGTTTAAATCAAGCCACCAAGGTGATTCCAAGTCCACGGGGAAGAGGGGTAACCATGAGAGAAGTGGGGGAGAACATAAGCTGAAGGACAAGGCCGAGACAAGCAAACCAAAGGAGAAGAAAGCTGATAAGCATGACAAAAGCAAGGGTAAGTCTTGGCAACCCACTTGTTACCTATGCGACGGCCCTCACATGATGCGAGATTGCCCACAAAAGAAGGCCCTTAAGGCCATGGCTTTCAAGGACGACAAGGCCGAAGAGAGTAACGATGCAAGGATGGGATGCATCCGTCTACTGAATGCTATCTAAACAACCTTCCCACAACCTAAGGCTCAAGTTGGGGGAAGATCATTGTTCGTCGACGTCAAGACTGGTGACAAGACGACGCGTGTGTTGGTGGACACGGGAGCAACCCACAACTTCATGACGTCGGAGGAAGCCACAAGGCTTGGCCTCCGAGTCACAAAGAAGCCTGGTAGTGTGAAGACGGTAAATTCCGCTGCCACCCCCATTGTTGGAGTTGCGCGCAATGTACAAGTAGACATTGGCACATGGAAGGGAAAGATCGACTTCACCGTAGTCAAGATGGACGACTATGGCGTAGTCATTGGGTTAGAGTTCATGGACAAGGTACGAGCCTTTCCCATTCCCTTCTACAATATTTTCTGTATCCTGGCCGACGGAAGACAACCTTGCCTGGTGCCATTGGAAAGGCAAGCTAAGAAGTGTACCCAGCACTTGTCGGCAATTCAATTTGCCAAGTCTTGGAAGAAAGGCGAGGCCACATTTCTTGCAACCCTAATGTTGAATGAAGGGGATGAGAAGTACGGGCCTTTGCCGAAACAAGTGGAAGCCGTCCTTATGGAGTTTGCGGACGTGATGCCTAAGGAATTGCCAAAGAAGTTGCCACCAATGAGAGAGGTCGACCATGCGATTGAGTTGGAGCCTGGTGCTAAGCTTCCCTCCAAATCACCTTATAGGATGTCGCCACCCGAGTTGGAGGAATTGAGGAAGCAACTCAACGAGCTACTTAATGCTGGCTACATCCAACCCTCCAAGTCCTCATATGGTGCACCCGTCTTGTTCCAACGCAAGAAAGAAGGTAGCCTAAGGTTGTGCATCGACTATAGAGCATTGAACAAGATTACCATCAAGAACAAGTACCCACTTCCGTTGATCGCCGACTTATTCGATCAACTTGGTGAAGCAAGGTACTTCACAAAGTTAGATCTTCGATCGGGATACTACTAAGTGAGGATAGCCCCTGGAGACGAATCGAAGACGGCGATGGTGACCATATATGGATCGTTCGAGTATAAAGTCATGCCATTTGGTCTAACCAATGCCCCCGCAACATTCTGCACATTGATGAACAAGGTATTCCATCCTTATCTTGACAAGTTTGTCGTGGTTTACATTGATGATATCGTTGTCTATAGTAAGACATTGGAGGAGCACGTCAAGCACTTGCGCATAGTGTTCAAGACCCTTCGGGAGCATGAACTCTATGTCAAGAAGGAGAAATGCTCCTTTGCCACAAAAGAAGTAGAATTTCTTGGCCACAAGATAAGGGAGGGGAAACTTATGATGGAAAAGGGCAAGATCAAGGCCATTCAAAAGTGGGAACCGCCGACCAAGGTACCAACACTACGATCCTTTCTGGGGCTAGCCAACTACTATCGGAGATTTATTAAAGGGTATTCAGCCATAGCGGCACCCTTAACAGACCTTCTTAAGAAGAACAAGGCATGAGAATGGACGGACCGGTGTTAAGAGGCCTTTGAGAGGTTGAAGAAGGCCCTAATGGAGGAGCATGTACTAAGGTTGCCCGACCTTAGCAAGCCATTCGAGTTGCACACTGATGCTTCCGACTTTGCCATAGGAGGAGTGTTGATGTAAGAAGGACATCCGATAACCTATGAAAGTCGCAAGCTAAACAATGCTGAGAAAAGGTACACGACCCATGAAAAGGAGATGACCGTCATCGTCCATTGCCTTAGAGTTTGGAGGCATTACTTGCTTGGTACCCCATTCATCATCAAGACGGACAACGTTGCCACTAGCTACTTTCAAACCCAACAAAAGCTCACACCTAAGCAAGCAAGGTGGCAAGAGTTCTTAGCGGAGTTTGATTACAAGCTAGAGTACAAGCAAGGAAAGGAGAACGTGGTGGCCGATGCTCTAAGTAGACGAGTAGAGTTAATGGCTACGGTACTCAAGCCGCAAAGCCATCTCTTGGGCCGTGTCCGAGAAGGTTTATCACATGACGTCCAAGCCAAGAACATTGTGGAGTTTGTCAAGGATGGGAAGACAAGAAGGTTTTGGCTTGAGGACGGCTTGCTATACACCAAGGGCAAGCGGATCTACGTCCCAAAGTGGGGAAGCTTAAGGAAATAAATCCTTAAGGAGTGCCACGACTCAATGTGGGCAGGACATTCTGACACTCACCGCACGTTGGCTTTGGTGAGCGATGCTTATTATTGGCCACAAATGCGGGATGATGTAGATTCATACGTGAAGACTTGTCTTGTGTGCCAACAAGACAAAGGGGAACAAAGGCAACCGGGAGGACTGTTGGAACCACTTCCCACCCCATCAAGACCATGGGAGTGTTTAACCATGGATTTCATCACACATTTGCCCAAGTCTGATGGATATGGATCTATCTTCGTCGTGGTCGATAGATTCACCAAGTATGCCACTTTCATACCCGCACCTATGGAGTGCACAACCGAAGTAGCTGCACGCTTGTTTCTAAAGCACGTGGTGAAGTATTGGGGTGTTCCGAGGAGCATAGTCAGTGATTGAGATGCTCGCTTCACGGGAAGATTTTGGAAGGAACTCTTCAAGCTACTTGGCTCAAAGTTAGACTTCTCCACAGCTTTTCATCCCCAAACTGATGGACAAACGGAGCGGGTTAATGCATTGTTGGAGACTTATTTACGGCACTATGTTAATGCCAATCAACGAGATTGGGCTAAGTTACTTGATGTTGCCCAATTTTCTTATAACTTGCAACGTTCGGAGTCGACGGGGAAAAGTCCGTTCGAGTTGGCTATAGGGCAACAACCCTTGACCCCGAACACGGTCGTGACTAACTACACGGGGAATAGTCCAGCCGCTTTCAAAACCGTTAAGGAGTGGCAATTAGCCCGCGAACTTGCTCAAGCTCATTTGGAGAAGGCTTCAAAGAAGATGAAGAAATGGGCGGATCGTAAGCGAAGGAATGTGGAGTTCCAAACTGGCGACCAAGTCTTTGTGAAGCTCAATGCGTCTCAACACAAGAGTACTCGTGGCTTGCACAAGAGCTTGTTGCGGAAATATGAGGGATCATTCCTTATCATTAAGAAGGTTGGCAAAGCCGCGTATGTTGTGGAACTCCCACCCCGCCTCAAGTTTCACCCGGTGTTCCATGTGAGCAACTTGAAGCCTTATCATGCAGACGATGAAGAACCAAGTCGAGGTGAGTCTTATCAAGCACCCCCTTTGATGACGGAGGCATTTGACAAAGAAGCGGAGAGCATTGAAGCCAAGCGTGTCGTGGTGCGACCAAGACAACCAAAGCATGTGGAGTACTTTGTCAAATGGAAGGGGCTACCATACTCCGAAGCAACATGGGAGAAAGAGACGTCCTTATGGCAATATAAGGACTTGATTCAGACATTCGAGAGGCAAGAGTCGACGAGGACGTCTACGTCTTAAGTGGGGGAGGATGTCACGGGCCATAAGTTAAAAACAAAGAAATCACCTAAGACATCATATATCTAAGCCCATAAAGCCTTGTCTTCATGGAAGCTTCTGGAACATCCCGGAAAAATCAAGAACATGGCGGAGCGTTCAAGATAATCTAGGGCATTCCGGAACATTCCACACAAGTGTACAAATTTAAGCCTCACCTAGAACAATGTAGATTAGGCAAGATGTATCTAGAACTATGCTAGATATTTTTGGATGAAAGTAGGGAATTCTAGAACCCTCCATTGAGGAGGTGACTTAGGCCTATAAATAGGAGGCAAGGCCATTTGGCCAAGGCATCCAAGAATTGTAAGCAATTGTAAAGTTCTCTTAAGTTTCAATACAAAGCTTCCTTTCTCCCATCTTCTAAGTGATTTTAGCATTCTCCAAGCTATCTTAGCTTTCTTTGTGATTCGATCCGGGGAAGCGAGGCTTCGAAGGCTTACTTAGCTTGTTCATCGAGGTATTCAAGTCTAAGTGCCGCACGGGCGGAAGGCTTAAAGAGTCATCCCGTAACACTAGGAAATAGACGTAAGTCATCGGTTCCAATCAAATTCGAATAATGAGAAATCAATAGTTTTAAATAAGCACTTTTAGTCTCTATAATTTTGTCGATGAGCTATGGAAGCTCCTTATATTGTTCCCATTCTTTGGCATCCTCCTCTGTACACTTGGGTCAAAACGAATACAAATTGACTTGCTAAGGATAACCTGTTTCCTTCATCTCATAGTGGGATCTTTTGACTCACTGCAACTATAATCCTAATTTATTGAACAGTAGGTATTATTTTTGTTGATCAAAGTCGTTTAATAATTTCCTGACAGAACAAAAAAAAAAAAGTCATTTAATTACTTCGCCACACAAGGTAACCCTATTTTTTAATTTCATTTTTTGTGTTTGACCCAATAAAAACTGTTTCGTATACATTAGATCAGTCGGTGCTCTCTTACTCTGACACCGACTTCTCCACTGTTCCATATACACATGACAATTATCAATCGTTTGAAGTAAATGAAGAAGGTTAATTACTACATAAACACATGTTCAAACTTGTTTAATTAGGGCCAAAGCTTCCTTAGGCGCTTATCAATTCAACTTGCCAGTAGAGGCTAATTAACTCAACCCATGCATCTTGTTCTTGCTAATTAAGCAACTTCCAAAATCTAAAATATTCTCAAATAATTTTAATTAAAACATTTCGAAAACAATGACTTCAAATTATTTAAATGTATAGGTTGACTAAATAATTAATATCATGAATATGCCTTATATTCTTTAATTCTGTTGGCAATTTTAAATAAGATTATAATATTTTGTTGACTAAGATTGATTAACAGATCGCCTAAGTCGCAGCTCTTAGGGCAATAATAGTAGGGAAATTGTCTCAAAAGGTTCGCCTAAATGGGTTTTTAATCAATTATACAATTATATTCAGAATTAAAGGAAATGAGCTATTCAGTTAGTGTGCACATGATTATCAAGCTCAAATTAATTGCAAACATATGAGAGGCTCGTAACTTAAGTAATTGCGAGCCTTTTTTGTATATGAGGTCCTGTTTTTGATATCGCATGTCGCATGTTGTTTGTATCAAAACATGATTTCATAAAAGAGGCACAAAGGCAAGAAACGAGAAACAAAACAGCCAAAAGAGCAATGGGCAAGCCAAAACATAGGCATTAAGAATGCAGCAAAATGATGTGATGGTCATCTTTTGATGAGAAGAAAGCGAAAAGGAGTAAGCAAGCTGCTGAATACGATATTTATATTTCGGCTGACTTTTAGACACTTAATCAGTCATCAGTTATAGTGGATCATTAAAAAAAGAAGGTTATAGTGGATCATTGATAATCCAAGAAATAATAGTATAAACCATTAAAAATTAACATTTGATTAATTTGATAAATATATATGAAAAAATGGCTAAAATAATTAATAAGCAGTTCATTTAGCAAACCTAAATTTAAGCAGGGTTTACTGGCTTTTAATAAACGTGCATGTCGTTTCGATTTTTATTTTATTTTTAAGTTTATTATTATTAAGGGAAAGGAGTGAGTTCGAAACTATTAGGGGAGGGCGGCGCTTCGAACCCAGGACGCACAAGTGAAAACAATGAGCCCAAATGATTTGATAAACATTAAGGTTATTTTTGTTATTTTATCCGTATTTAATATAAATTTTTCACGAAATGACAAAAAATGATTGATGGGGACAAATTCAGAAATCATTTCTATTGATTTCAAATTGAGGAGTTATGCCAATCTCAAAGATCATTTTGATTTAAAAACCTTTTATATATGAAATATATTAGTTGGCCAGTCATGATCAAGTATATCACTCTCAATTTCATAAAATTATATTTTTATGTTCCACTAACAAATTTTTCAAACCCCTATTTTTATATAAAGTCATACACCAGCATGTTAGAGAATCACATGTAGACATTTGTAAGCCAAAAATCAACCGATCCTTGAAACTAGCAAGAGACGCAATAGATTAATTATAATTCATTCCACACTTTGCCCCATGTATACAAATATATCTAGTTATTAGTAAGACACTTTTAATTCAAACTGAAGCAAAAGATTGCTTCAAACCCAAGCACCACAACTTCTCTAAGCACCCAAACAAGAATTTATGGCTAACTCATCATCAGCACTTGAAGATCACTACCATGGAGAAGCCTCTGCCTTTGTTTCAGTTCCATTCACTTGGGAATCTCAACCAGGTACTCCTAAATCCAAGTTCCTCCAAAACCCTAGTCGTTTAGCTCCTCTTACACCTCCACCCTCGTATTTTTCCGATTCCCCAAAAAGACCCTCGAGGAAAAAGAACTCTAAAAGCTCTCCTCGTGTACCCAATATTCTTCCCAAAATGCGTAGTACTAGTACAACTTCAAGAAAAGTATCAAACCCATCATCCTTACCAGCCATTTCATCAGCATCTCCTTCCTTTTCTTCTTCTGCTTCTTCTTCGTCGTCATCAGCTTATTCAACAACATACTATTCAGTGCCATCTTCCCCAGTAACACCGACGAAATTTTTGGCACGAGGTAGATCAATGTCAAGCCCGAAGGTTTTCGTTGATTCAAGGATTCTTCGTCATGATCAGTATGAGGACTATCATGGGTCAGCTAGAGGTTGCTGTGCACCCTTCATTAAGTTGTTTCTTAGGGAATTTCATTAAGTTTTTAGTTTTGCTTATAGTAAACATGCATTGAAACAATTGTAAGATCACCAATTAGCTTAATTAATTGTCAGACTGAAACTTGGATATAGTGAAATTAATGCATGTTATATATTGAGCTGTTAATTACATCTTAATTAGTCCTTGTAATGCTTGCTTACCTGAATGAACATAGCCATGACTGGGGAGGAACTTCCCTATCCAGTTCATAGTTCCTCTTTCTCTATCAATCTCAAGTGAATCACTGAAAAACATAGGAAGTTAAGTGTGTAGTATTCTTCTCTCAAGTTTAGGGAAGAGAATAACACAGTGCTCTAAACATTGAAACTGCATAATGAAATTAGTTTTTACGAGTTGGTTGAAGTTAATTTGTCAATGCGAAGAATGTGTGTCTATTAATTCTTCAACATAATTAATCATTTTTTTCCGTTGCTAAACGAAGAGCAAATGATACGCTATAATCTTACTCACGTTTGTCACATGAATTTGTCAACTCCGATCTTCTTTCTGCAGAACACTGTTCTTGTTTTGTGAGCCCCATTTAGGGCCCCGCCACTAATATCGGCCCCTATCATGTGCTTCCGGCGAACAAGAAAATTACAATTTTTCTTTTGGAAATTCCAGCAACCAAATAGAGCATTAAGGGCTGTGTTTCGTAAGTGTATGGCTAGTAGTATTGTTAAGATGGAAATAAATTAGAATAATTATTGGCTACTTAAAAGATGCGTTGGAGTTTCTATTCAAATAGTTTGTTGCCGATTCATAGAACATTGCGTTTATGATCAAAATCGTTTATATTATAATTCACTTTATAAAGATCGTCACTGCAAAAAAATCAATTAAACTAAGGTCGTTTAGTCATCAAATTGTATAAAAAAGACGAACAAAATTTGTATATGCACTGTCGATGTATTTGCTACAATAGATTGACTAACCGATCTTAGTTTTAATTCATTTTTTCAGAAATAATCTTTATCGAGTGATTTATAATATGAATGATTCTGATCATAAACACAAAGCACTGTGATTGAAACACGAAGAGTTTTGAATAGAAACTTCTATTCATCATTGAGTAACCAAACATTGTTCAATAAACTATGCACCTTTATTAAGATCAATACGATAGTGGAATACAATTGCAATAGGAGGAGAATTAGGAGAGTCTTGATTCAAACTCTTATTGTAGGCATGGAGGTAAATTCTTTGTTATTAGTTTTAGGAGAATCAGGACTTGCTCTTCTCAGGCATTGTCGACTGGTGGTCTGTGGGACTTCTTCCTTCAATGAAATTCTATCGATTTCTTTACAAAAAAAAAAGGGAGTTGTGAGCCTCAGTTGATCCGTATACTCTTTAACGAATAACAATAAGAAAAATATATGGTGTTTTACATGTAAGGAATTATTCATTAATATATTTCCAAAAAAAAAATATTCATTAATAAAAAACATGAATTAGTAAGGTTGAGATATGCGTATTCCTCTCTTGTGGAGATACACGTATTATTCTTAATAATTTTCAGGATTTTGAATGGCAGAGTGAGAACAAGCCTTGAACTACGGGTCAAACAAGAAAAAGTTATCTTCTTTCTTTTCCTTAATCATGTCAGAATACAAAAGTACATAATTGTCCATTTTCTTGTTAGATTTAGTATACGCACTTAAACTAATATTATGAAATGAGTAATACTATACAACAACAACAGCAAAACATTTTCTTACTAAGTGAGATTAGTTATATAAATCTTAGAACACAATTGCGCTCGGTTTTGTATCACGTCTTCCATTAGATCCAAGTACTCTAAGTCTTTTTTTAGAGTCTCTTCTAAAGTCCTTATAGGTATTCCTCTACCTCTACCTCTTCAGCTGTGAACCTCTGCTCGTAATTGCATCTTCTAACCAGAGCGTTAGTATGCCTTCGTTTAAATTAAATTTGTAAATTATAATGTGTCACTGATAGAAAATAAGCATGTTAATCAACATTTAAGTAATAATTCAATCATCGACAACTACATCATTTATTTACAAAATTTAATTAAAAATTTATTCTACTTAATATTACCCTTATAAAATTATGTAACATTGGGGTTTTCCCTGTTTTAAAAAAAATTAATCTTCTTAGTATTATCCTTATGAAATTATGTACCATTGGGGTATTCCCGGTTTTCTTTACCTGCATGAACCAAGCACTAACTGTGATACTGCTCGTTTGCCTTGTTAATTAATTAATTAATTAACTTAGGTCTAACAATTACAATAGAGTCCAAGGGGATCTACTGATAACTTGCCTTTGGTCTATGGGGCCTCCTTAATTATTCAAGGTCCTTAAACTCTTCTAACACATTAAAGATGATTTGGAGAAACAAGTTCTAAGTTGAGGCACCTAGCTAGCTATATAACTATATACCAATTAAAAAAATTTCGTTTGTAACAGTAACACAAGAAGTATGACTAGTTTGGAAGTATTTTTAAAATGGCAAAAAGTATTTTTGGTAAAAATATTTTTAAAACCAATCCTTAGTAAAAATATAAGTGAATCTTGAAAAAACATTTGAAGTGATTTCTGCAAGAAATACATAACCGGTGCTGCTTGCCGGATGTACTCAAAGTGCTTTTGAAACCCAAAATCATTTTCTCTAAAAGCGTTTGCAGTAATTTTAATTCTAGATGAGCCCTTATATTGATATTACAATTTAATTAGCATCCAAAAAATTCAAGTTATGTGATGGGTTATTAGATAATTTAAGATAATATGGGTTTTTAATTATTAGAAATAGAATATGAATAATTATAGAACATCATTTACAAATGCTAGTGGCAGCCTAGTGCAAATGAGAAACTTAAGGCCCCCTTTGAATTTTTTTTTTCCACTAAAAACTGCTTAACTTTAAAGTTAAACAGTAAAAAAGTATTTGGTAAAAGTAAAATATTCTACTTATTTTAAAAGCAATGGGCTCCAAACAACAGGTTTTAGAAGCAGCATGCATGTTGTTTTTAAAAGCTGCTTTAATAAAAAATAGAGTTGAGTATTTAATAATTGTTTTCAACTGCTATAATACCTTCATTATTTTTTTTTTAAATGACATTGTGTAGCCTTCCAACCCAATTCTATTCCTTAGAGAATAAAGTAAACGCTATCACCTACCACTACAAACACTACAACAAAATAGCTGTTTGGCAAGGACTTTTGTCCTCATTGAAAGTTGTTGTTTTATCGCAGAAGGTTTTCAACGAGGAAAAAAATTCCTCTCTCATTCCTCATAGTAGGCCCGTCAGGAAATGTGTACAGTGAGGAATTATTTCCTCATAGAAATGATACAGCGAGAGTGGAACGTTTTCTCATAGTTGAGTTGGAGTGATGACAAATTCCTCGCTAAAGAGGTTGGAATGTGGTCGCCAAAACCTTTTGACAACTTGAATATTGACATTCCATAACTTATGCGAGGATAAAATTCCTCGCAAAAATGATCAAATTCCTCGCTGTAAATATCTTTTGGCGAGGAATTTGTAGGTGAGTATTCAACGATGAACATATTATTTCTCGCTGCAGATCATATGTTGCGAGAATGAATTTCCTCGTTGATAAGTATCTATGAGACACTCGTTTCCTCGTTGTAACAAGTCTATAGCAAGAACTTAAATGAAGGTAAAATTCCTCGTTGTAAGTTAATGATAATTATTCTCATGAGTAACCTACTACGAGAAGTTGGTTTCTCCCTGTAACCTGAATTAATTTAGTGCCAAGAATTAATGATCAAAGGTACTAAAAGCTCATTCATATTAGTCCAAAACCAAAATAGCTTACAATGATAATTCATAGTCTGCAAAATTAGTTACGCTTAATGTTAACAACTATGAAAGTTCACATTGTTTTAAAAAAAAAGTTCACATATTCGAGCAAAACAAAAGGACTACTTATGGAGGTGGTTGCTGCCCTTCCATTATTTTGTGTAGGAGTTCCTCAAATTTCTTTTGGTTCTCCTTCAATTCTTGGATCTCTTGTTTTGCTTCACCAAGCTCTTGTTTTATTTCAACAAGCTCTTGTTTTGTTGTCACAAGCTCTTGCTATTGAGTCTCAAGTTTTTCTTCTAAATGTTTGTCCAACATAGTGTCTTCATGAGAGACAGACTTTGAAGGACCTTTGAAGTACCCAGACTTGTGACCAAGAACCCCTAGAATAATTTCATCATCTGTCAACGTCACCGTACCATCTGGAAGAGTTGTTTCGTTTTTCACACTTAGCATCTCTTCCTACAAATGAAAAATAAACTATCATGCTTAGCTCCTTCATGTACACAAACATAAAATCTATCACATTTGGTTCCTTCGTATGTATATCATAAACATAAAAGCTTCACATATTCTTCTATCTCGATTTAGTCGCAAATGACTTGTCTATAATTATAATTGCTTATGATCAATAATACACCTTTATCAACATAATGACATTATCAAACTCATACAAGCACAAAAAAAGCCTTGCAACTTATCAAGCCACGAATTACATGTCAGCTATTGAGCTAAATAAGAGGTAATTGTCAAACAATTATATTTTTTCCCCAAGCAAAAACCTTAGTTTGCCAAACTTGAGTCCAAGGAATGACAGAAAAGTGACAGGGGACAATGAACACCACAAGTCATGGACAACACCTTTATACTTACATGTCTTATAAGTGGCGAGACTCTTTTATGTAGGAGAAATAAGCAAGAAACAATACACGCTTTCAAAAGTTTACATGTTAGATTATGACATACACATAAACATTGAATACAAATATATACATTGACATAGCAGGACTAAAATATACACAACCAACATGTACATAACTAACTTACCACTTCAGTTTAGCTCTTTCATCCTAACCATTTTTGGTGTTTTTATGCACAGCCTCACAGTAATCAATTGCACTTAGCTGTTCTCCGGTTTTGGCTTCTAATGCATGAATCACAAATTAAAGTTAATAACTCATTATCCACCTAGAATCTAGATTAAAATTATGAAAAACACATCTTACAATCTCTTCTTCATAGGCCCTAAAAGATTTTGACCTTCCTTTATGATTGTAAGTCAAATGAGACCTATTAATTGCATTTTTATTTGAGCGTTCCTGCATAGCAAAATAAATTTGGTGACATGAAGAAGATAAACAGCATACATGACAACCGCAATTCATTTCATTAATATACACGTGTACCTTGAATTGATCACTTGCATAACGATCACAAAGAAAATTCCATTCCTCTTGACTAGTTACATCCTCATGTTTGTTTTGGTTTGCTTCTTCTAAAGTTAGGAATGAATCAAAATGCTGCTTTAGCTTGTGTCGAAAATCAACAAACCGCCTTTGTAATGCATTCTTAATATATGTACTAACATGAGTTAGTGACATATCAATATCGTACTTGCTCTGCATGGAATTCAATTTATAATAAATCTAATTTAAGAAAGACTTTACATACTGAATGTAACAAAAATGTGAAATGAAAATATTACTCACAGTTATTCTTTCAATCATCTTATCCACATCCTTCTTTTCTACATTCCTCCATTGCTTCACATTTAGTGGTGCATAGGTCCGAACCACAAAACCAATATCATTCACAAGAAATGAGGAATTCGGACCTTTGGGCTTCCCCTTTAGTTTTGTCAAAGTAATTGGTATTTTTAAACCACCAAGTTGCTCTTGCAGTTTATCGGAATTCTTCCCACATATCTTTGACCTTTTTTTTTGGGTTCACCTAAAACATCATTAATGCAAAATTTATTTTACATATGATACAAGAACCTTTTACAGAAACAATCAGAAACTACATTAGAAAAATCTTAGTAGTCACTGCTATCACTATCGTCACTTTCAAGAATTTCTTCATCTTCACCAACATCCAATGCATTATCTTCTTCAAAATCCTCATCGTCGTGTCTTGAATTCACCCTATAAGTTGGATCACTTTCTACAGCATAGACATGAGACTCATCTTCAGAATCTTCGTCCATTTCATCATCACTTGATAAGAGATTTTCTTGATCTTCTTGAACAGCCCATCGAACTTCATTGAACTCATCCTCTTGGTAAACATTATTACCAGTAGTTGGTTCGATATCTTGATTTACATCTTCAGTTGTATCATTTTCTGGAACATCCCATATATGTCTGCATTGCACTCTTTGCATGACTTTCTAGCTAGAACCTAACTTATAATCGTCGACTTAAAACACTTGTTGTGCTTGTCCTTATACCACAATGAATTTACATTAATGCTTGAAAGATGATAATCTTGACGTATCTTTCTCTTCTTAGGGTCTTTGGGAGTCGAGTCAGTGTTAAACCACAAACATTTGAACAAAAATACCTTATTGCAATTAATGTAAGTCAGTTCCTACACACTTTCTAAAACACCATAGTAATCATGACTACAATCACTATGTTCCCCAAACACAAAAATTCCACTATTTTGTGTGGTACGATTATTGTCACGACCTTTTGTCTGAAAGCGAACTCCATTAACAATACACCCAGTGTATGTATGCACACGGATATCAGGCTTGCATGACAAATAATGTAGATCATCAATGGCTTCCAATGATCCCATTTCTCTCAAGCCATATATCTAGTAATATTATAAAACACTAATTATTTATAGGAAAATAATGACACATATAGTTTCAAACATAAACATGTTACAAAACTTACCCGATTTTCAAACCATTTAGGAAACTCTTGTTCCTGCCTTTGACAGAAATTTTCATTGCTTTTTAGCTTTAATTCTTCCATATGTTTACTAAACAAGTAAGAAAAACAAATACTTAATTAATGCTATAATACATAAAAATGAGAATATATAGATGACCTAGAAGATTACTTACATAAGATATGGTTGAACCTTATCACACTTGTGGAGCACAAACCAATGAGCTTTATCAAATTCCTTTTTAGGCAACAATATAAACTTTCTACCTCCAAATGGATGTGCTTTTTGGGAGAATACTGACAAACCACCCACATTTCGATCATTTCTTCCATCATCATTTCGCACATTTGGATTGAAGCGTATTTCAACCCCACGTAAGTACAATGAGCAAAATGTCATTGATTCATGTACAATATATCCTTTTATTAGTGAACCTTCGGGACGAGCTTTGTTTTTAACATATTGTTTCAGTTTACCTAAGAGCCTTTCAATCGGATACATCCATCGATTATTAACAGGACCACCAAGTTTGGCTTCACGAGGTAAATGGATAACCAGGTGAACCATTATATCAAAGAAGGCATGAGGAAAAATCATCTCAAGTTTGCATAAAGTTATAACAATCTCATTCTCCATACGCTCTAAGTCTGACACTCTTAGCGTTCTAGCACAAATATTCTGGAAGAAAAGAGATAATTCAATCAGAGCATTGCACACTTCTGTATCCAAAAATGGATGAATACCAACTGGGAGAAGGCGCTGAAGTAAAACATAGCAATCATGACTTTTTAAACCGTATATCTTTCCATCATTGATGCTCACATTTCTAGAGATATTGGCAGTGTACCCATCAGGAAATTTGAATGATTTTAGAAACTTACAAAATTCCCTATGTTGGGGCATTTTTAGTACATATCTAGCATGTGGTTTTCTCATTTTTCCGCTTTCAAGTCTCAAATGACGATTTGACCTGATGTTCATAGCTTCCAAGTCTCGACGAACATTATCTGTGTCTTTTGTTTTGCCCTAAATATTCAACAATGTCCCTATTACACTATCACATATATTTTTTTCAACATGCATAACATCAATATTATGTCTCAACCTTAGCTTCGACCAATACTCTAACTCGAAGAAAATATTCTTCTTTGTCCAATTCAACTCTTCAGCCGCTCGTGGTTGATCCCTTTCTATATTATTCTCATATTTTCCAGGACTGAAGCTTCTGACTTTATCTAATTGTTGCAATATTTCAGCATCAAAGAGAACTTTAGGAGGAAACTTATGTTCAGTATGACCATTATATTCAATACTCATTTCTCTCCAAGCATGACCACAAGGTCGAAATCTTCTATGGCCCATGTAAGTTATTTTATTGTTATCCTCTGTGATGTTATATCTTTATTGCAAATCAGGCATGCCAAGTAGCCTTTTGTGCTCCAACTAGACAAATTACCGTAGGTAGGAAAGTCATTAATGGTCTATAAAACACATGCATGCAAACGAAAAATTTCCCCTGTAGATGCATCAAAAGTTTGAATACCATCCACCCACAATTCTTTTAACTCATTCACCAGTGGACGAAGATACACATCAATCTCCTTCACAGGTCCATTTGGTCCAGGAATAAGTAAAGTTAAGAGAACACTGCCTTCATGCATTTCCAAGGTGGAAAATTGTAACACACATAACAGACAAGAATAACTGACCACATACTATAAGGTTTACTCATATTTGTAAATGGATTAAAACCATCCGTAACAAGGCCTAACCTAACATTTCTCAAGTCTTGGGCAAACAAAGGATATTGTTTATCAAACTCTTTCCACTCATCTGAATCAATTGGATGCCTAAGAACCCCATCTTCATTAACCCTTCTCTCTTTGTGCCAATTCATGTCTTTTGCAGTATGCCTAGACATATACAACCTTTGCAATCTCGGCTTAATGGGTAGATAACGTAATACTTTTAGTGGAATATTCTTGCGCTTTCCAAAACAAGGCTTGTACCCCGGCTCACCACACTCAGGACATTTATCAAGTTTCTCATTAGTCTTCCAAAATAATGCACAGTCATTCTTGCAAGCATGAATTGATTCGTACCCTAACCCCAACTCTCGTAGCATCTTTTTTGCATCATTATTTGTTGATGGAATAAATGCTTCTTTTGGATGAGATCTTTTTAACAAATTGAGTAGCATGTCAAAATGCTTGTTACTCATAAAAGAGAGACACTTAATATGCATCAACTCTACAATAAAGCTTAAAACAGAAAAGTTCTCACAACCAGGATAAAGCTCCCTTTGAGCTTTGCCAAACAAATACTCATATTTACTAGCGTGAGAGTTGTCATTGCCACTTGTGGCATCAACATTAGTTCCCACATATCATGTAACATCTCAAACATCTCATTATCCTCACTGTCATTATCATCTTCTATTTGGGTACTTGACCCACTTTCTTGAAATTCCCCATGTAAAGTCCAAACTTTATAGTGTGGTGCGACCCGCTATTATATAAATGGGAATGGATAACATGCAAAGAATGAAGATTCCCATTTAGGCAGTCTCTACATGGACAACGTGTCTTGTATTCCTCATTTAAATGTTTCTTTGCAGCCAATATGAATGAGTTTACACCAGTAATGAGTGCATCACAAAATCTATGTTTAAGGAATATCCAACTTCGATCCATTGCTAAGAACTGTTAACAATCAAAACATCATTATTTTTTGCCCCGACCTCATGACCCTCCAATACTAATAAAACAAAAAAGTATGACCTACGTCTTTATCACTTATCAAATAGGTCCTATATCATGTTTATGATTCTAATTCCAAAGATATCATGTTTATGATTCTAATTCCAAAGATATCATGTTTATGATTCTAATTCCAAAGACATCATGTTTATGATCCGAATTACCAATGATCCATATATATTTTACAACTTCAACAACATGAGAGGTTAAAACAATAAAATTAGAAGTCAAGCAACTTACCTAAGAGGAGATAAAGCAGATGGTATACAGTTTCTCAATGCCTTCCAAATAGAAATGATAGTTCTCTCTGCTGCCAACTGAAAAGATATAAGTTAATAACACAATTCAAATAGAAATGGTTAAAGTATATGTCTCACTTTTGGACTTAAAAGGCACAACACGTATGGTAACTTTCATTTAATCTGCCTACATAAGCATTTTGTGATGGAAAGATGCATCAATTCATGACTTTAAAGAAATGGGCAATTTTTGTGTAGGTTAAGTGGTTTAAACACAAACTTAATATAGATAAGTAAATTAGAAAAAAAATTGTGAGAAGAATGAATATTGCAAAAGCAGCAACCTTATCTCCACAAAAGCCCCAAAAAAACAGTTTTAGCCAACCAATATTAAGCCCGATTTTGAACACCCATAACTATACCAAATGATGCAAACAAACATGAGATTCTAAGCTTGTTTTGAGTACATTAAAAGCATCTACGATTTGTAGGAAACAGGGTTATAAGTTGAAGGTTATGCAAGATACAAAATAGAGTCCCGAAATCGGAAACCCAATATTTGCTGCTGTCTGGCAGCTTCGTGACTCAAGTTTGTACATGGTTTTGACATATCAAAACTCAATGGAATTATGTGAAATCAGATAGTCTTTGATCATGGACATGTCTAGTTTCAAAACATATGATAATGGATCAAAATGAATGCATAAGGACATAGAAATCAAGAGCCAAAGTAGGCTACTTGAAACATAGTTTTTCTTCGCATAAAACATAAGTTCCCTGCAACTTAGAACCCAAACTCTTGTAATTATAACTTCATAATTCTTCCATACAATCCCAAAATCATGTCTATAATTTGATTTCAATTATACTCACAAAAAAGGTCGTACCCAGTGCACAAGGCTCTCGCTTTACGCAGGGTCTAGACGAGGTGAATGTCGACTAGCCTTACCCCCATTTATGGAGAGGCTGCTCCCAAGTCTCGAACCCGAGACCTACCGCTCATGGGCGAAGACACTTGTCATCGCACCAAGTGCGACCTCTTTAGAAATCAATAACAATTACTAAAACAAAATTATGATTTACCCAATTCAGATTACAGAGCAATCAGAGAATCATATTCCCATATGAAATCTAACTTCACAATAAGACATTGAGAACCCACAAACCATTAACAAGTAACAATCAAGTTTTACCTAATTCAAATTACAGGGGATACTAATTAACTTCACTGTGGATAGATCATAGACTACAGTAGAACAATGAAAACCCACATCCATAACCAAGTAAAAATGTGAAATTGTGATGCGGGTAATTCTGATTTCATGATTAGCATCAAAGAAAGATATGAAATTGGAGGGAGAAAGAGTAAGGGAATGATAACCTACTGAGTGGAACCGTACTTTTGTTATGATTCACTTTGCCTCTTCAAATGCAGTCTTCTATACTTCCTTCGACCTCTCTAAAAAACCGAGTATACTTTTCTCTCCTCGTTATCCTTCCTTCTACCTCTTTTTCTTTTCCCCTATTCTCTTCTCCACCTTCTTCAGGCCGCCTCCTTTTTCTACCCACTCCATAAACGACTCCGTATAACAAAGAGAAAAGTATTGAGTTTTACAAACTTGGGCCTTTTGCGAGAAATATTTTTCTCGCTGAACACTTATGCGACCCAAATACAACATTTCTCCTTGTAGGTGTGAATAAAAGGCGCCCTATTTGAAACTTTTGGGAAATTATAGCGGGAATGCTACAACAAGAATCCATTGTCCTCACTGTAGGTGTGACTCCAAATGTTTGCTGAATCTATCGTTTTGAAGGAATACACATTCTACAAAACTAGTTTCAACGATCAAACTATCAAACATATTTGTATATGCTCCAAGATTGCATATGTAAAAAATTGCAAAAAACTGATTTTCATATATTAGGTAACAGGATGAAACCTTTTGACAGTTATAAACGAAACCTCATGATTTAACGGTAATTTTAACTATGATTTTGATGATTTTTTACAAATACATTCCTCGACCATAAAAGAATACGATGAACAAATTTGATCTTCAATTTAAAATATTTGCACTAATGGATACCACAAAATATTATGTCTTACTTAATGGAAGTATAAAATAAACTCCAAGTGTTTGTTGAATCTATCGTTTTGACGGAATACACATTCTACAAAACTAATTTCAACGATCCAACCGTCAAACTTGTTTGTATATGCTACAATATTGCATACGTAAAAAATCACAAAAAAATGACATTTAGATATTACGTAACGGGACGAAACTATTCGACGGTTATAAAAGAAAACTCACGATTTAACGGTTATTTTAACTCCGATTTTGATGATTTTTTACAAATACACTCCTCAACCATATAAGAATACTATGAACAAATTTGATCTTTAATTTAAAATATTTGCATTGATGGATACCACAAAATATTATGTTCTATTTAATGGAAGTATAAAATAAACTCCAAGTGTTTGTTGAATCTATCGTTTTGACGGAATACACATTCTACAAAACTAGTTTCAACGATCCAATTGTCAAACTTGTTTGCATATGCTCCAAGATCGCATATGCAAAAAATCGCAAAAAACTGACATTCAGATATTAGGTAACGGGACGAAACCTTTCGACGATTATAAATGAAAACTCATGATTTAACGGTTATTTTAACTCCGATTTTGATGAGTTTTTACCAGTGTTCTAAAAATCGGCCTAGGCGCTGGGCGGTGGTCAGCCGCCGAGATTAACTCTTGATCGGAAGGAAAATCGGCAAAGGGATTAGGCGGGCGTCAAGGCAGCCTGGGTGCCCCTTGGGCGGCCTAGGCGACTGACTGGTTGGCCTAGGCGGTCTGGAATCTCAATTTTTTTCTATTTTCAAGCTTGAGAAAGGATGAATGCAGTGCGTTCTAAACTTTCTGGGTTGCTGGTTCTGTGTTCTTGCGAAGACGAAAATGGAAGAAGATGAGAAATTAAGTTTCTCTCTTCCTTTCATTCACGTGACCACTATCAAAGTTTTCTATTTAATTAATTTTTTAATTTTGTCCAATCACATTTGGATAGCTAGCATCAAGATGATGTTTTCAAGAAAAAAAAATGAGCCGTCAATACCTAGCTATTTATTGTTCTCATAAAAAAACATGGGATGTGAGTCCCTGGGTGTACTTTTGCTATTAAGTATTGGTGTAGCTCCCCATCTCTATGTGTCCAATATCCCACTTTGCATTCTACACCCACATATTTGACATCTTTATCTCTTTAAAGTCTATATTACACTCTTGCATTATATTATTTTATTATTTTTCTTTTTATGATCAAAATAAGATCAGCTTATATTATACTCTTATGTTAGATATGTATATATTTTTTAAATAATGTCTTCCTCAATATTTAATCATCTACCATAAAATAAATTTAACTAATTTATATGGTATATAATATATTTATTCCAAGATATACAAGAATATTTTTTGTAAATGTTAATATGCACTTATTTACAAGATATACAAGAAATTTACCTAAATCCGCCTAGGCCACCTAGGTGCTCGCCTAGACCCCGCCTAGCTGCCTAGGCGCTAGGCACCAGCCGGCCGCCCGACTAGCGCCTAGCGTTTTTTAGAACCTTGATTTTTACAAACACACTCCTCAACCATATAAGAGTACGATGAATGCATTCGATCATCCTTATAACACTATATTGTTCTTACTTCTTATAACACTTAGAAAGATATTAAGTTTCACAAACTTGGGCCGTCTGCGAGAAATATTTTTCTCGCTGAACACTTATGCAACCCAAATACAAAATTTTTCGCTACCATCATTGTCACCACCATCACTACCGCCACTGCCACCATTGCCACCGCCCCTACTATCACTATCGATGCCACCATCGCCACTACCACCACCATTACCGCAACCGCTACCATTGCCATCACAACCATAACTATCATTACCAGCATCATTGCTCCACCGCCGATACCACCATAACCACCACCACCACCACTGTTACCGCCATACCATCATTGTTACCTTTCCACCCCAACCAACACATCACACTATTAGCACCACGACCACCTCCACCGTAACCACCACCACCATAGATGTCAACACCCCCACTGTTACTACTATGTCCATCTATCATTGTATACAATTATATCACTTTTACATTAAATTTTACCAAACGTTTTTGTGCTGCTTTTCATACTCACATCACTTTTAAACTTTAGTTAACCAAACGCTTATCAGTTTTATTTTACAACTGATAATTCTTAAAGCATGGCAGAAGTAGTTTTTAAAAAAGCACAACAATCTCATACAGGCCCTTACTCTTACGACAATAGAGGAAAAATAAAATAAAATCATTACCAAACCCTTTGGATGCTATCATATCACCGACCCGGAGAATATAATATCAGATTTCTTCGGCCATTTTTCTCATAGCGGCCTTTTGTTGATTTCTTACGATTAAACATTGACATACTGTACTTCCCAACTTGCCTTGGCTTATAAGCACTATCTTCCCCCATTCTCAAACTTTATTTTCTTTCTCCTTCTCCTTCTCCTTTCTTTGTTCCCAACTTCATCCAGACAGTAGCTGAATATATGTCCACAAACAGGTACTTAAAAATATTCTTTTTATTTTTGTTGTTCCTTTTTACTTTTCAAATCCTTAAATGGATTTCACCTAACTAATTTTCTTGTTGTTTTATAGGGAGATCACAACATTGGATGAGACAGGAAAGAAGATCAGGAGAGAAAGTGATGCATCTGTTGATGATCAAATGGGGATCATGAGCACTACTCGAATTTCGTCATCATCGTCATCATCATTTGGTGTTCCTCATCAAGGGATGATGATGATGAGTACAACAACTTTGAACACAATCACACCTTGTGCTGCATGTAAGCTCTTGAGAAGAAGATGTGCTGAAGAGTGCCCTTTCTCTCCCTACTTCTCTCCGCATGAACCCCAAAAGTTTTCAGCCGTCCACAAAGTCTTTGGTGCAAGCAATGTTTCCAAGATGCTAATGGTACTATTAAATTTCTTAGGAACAAGCATTCTAATGTTACTATGCATTACTTCATTTTTGTTTTATTTTTTTTATGTATTTATAGGAGGTGGCTGAGAATCAAAGAGCTGATGCAGCCAATAGTCTAGTTTATGAGGCAAATCTGAGGCTGAGAGACCCTGTGTATGGGTGCATGGGTGTAATTTTAGCCTTGCACCAACAAATTCAATCTCTACAAGCTGAACTCAATGCAGTAAGGACCGAAATATTGAGATATAAATACAAAGAGGCCGCTAGTCGCAGTGTCGTTTCTCCTAGGGGTATTATTCACCATTCTGCTTTGGTTTCTAGTTCTGGGATGGTGTCCCTTGCTGCGCAACCACAAGCGATTTCACCACCACCGCCGCCGCCACTACCACCAGCATCAGCTCAGTCTTCAGTTGTCTTTTCTTCGTCATCTTCATCTTCAGCTTCTTCTGTATACAATCCATCTACAAACACGATGGGCTATAGCTCCATGTCAAGCGAAAATATTCCGTATTTCGATTAAAGCGATATAAAGTGTTACTGCTAATCAATTAGTCCCTTTTTCTCTGTTTGATTTCTATTGCTTCGTAGGAATTATCATGTTTGATAGATCAGTATAAATTTTGCTTTATCCCTTTCTTTACGATTGAGAAGTCACACATGAAAATTACAAAAAAAGTTAATTAAAAAAAACAAACTTGCTGTCTAATTACAAAAAGGGGTAACAGATTACTCCAATCCCCAACCTGTTGTGAGTAGTACTCCCAAGTTTTCTAATTTACCTCTTTCAATATGCCTTAATTAACAAGGTTTGTTTTTCACTAGGGTTTTTTGCCTCTAAATATTTAGCCTCATTCAATATACTCATATATATATGTGTGTGTGTGTGTGTATATATACATACACGTATTCTGTTCTATCTGAACTTGGCCAATGTCAATTAGGGTTTCTGTAAAAGCTCCGTGCATGACCGGACCAATATGCTTTCTCTTTTGGAAGAACCGGTACAACAGATTGTGAAATCTAAAATGCAGTAGCAATATCTGAAACTAGACAACCAGAAGTATTAGAATTGTAATGGGGGTTTGGTAGTTATGTATTTCCCAGTAGGGTTGGCAGGCGCAGACAATCTGGAAGAAGTTGTCTATTGCACGTGTGGGGAATACGCGGGCTTTGACTTTAACCTTAATTAGCTAGCAAGGTCTACATAGTAAATAGCATAGGCATGTTAGTCTGTGCCAGTGAAAGATGAACCTGAAACCTAACATGTTATTCGAGGGAGGCAAAAGGTATTTAGGGCTTTTGAATCCCCATGTAAATTAAGTTTGATACTTGACCGACAAAACCCAAATTTACATGATATGTACTCTTTATATTTTCTTCCTTGATATTCGTCTAAAGCTTCCCATTGCTTTCTACGACACAAATTTATACTCATTCAAGGTTTACATCTGTGGCATGCTGCAGACCACTTTTGTAACATTATGGAGGTATTGACATGCCTCGGAGTGTTCTGGTCAGCCTCAAACAATAAGAAATAAAAGAGAGATATGATGTCCCTTTCCCTTAAATAAGATTTGGGTGATGCATACCAATAAAATTATGATAATGCCTACACGTTGTACATATATTAAGAATTGAAGTTTCCTTGGCGTGTGGAACTTAAACTGATCATGTGGGAGAGGCATCAAAACATGTATTATAATATGCAAACAAATTAAAAATTAAATATGGGAAAAGACACAATATTAGAGATTCAACAATATTGGCAGAAATCTAGAGAGTTTTGATCGAATTTAGATTCTCATTCATAGGTTGCATTGCTAGGGCAGTTAATCGGCTCAAAATACCTTGAGTTTGTAATAATTCGGCATGTGTTTGACTCGTCGAAACTTGGTTTATGAATAAATCAAGTCTAAATGCAGCTCCAGTAAGAAACAATTAAATCAAGTTTGAACATTGGTGCCACGTAGTACTACGGTCTAGTGGTACTCCTCCTCACTTGTAAGTGAAAGGTCTTAGGTTTGATTCTCTCAAAATACGAATTTAAATCACGTTATTGCTAGCTCATTATGAGGCTAAGCCCACCCCCTTCCTTAGTGTAGATAATATTATTTGTTAAAAAAAAAAAAGGGTTTGAACATTGGTATATTTGGCTTGTAAAATTTGTGAGCAGTTCATCATCTTTTTTCTAAGGCAAATCGAACTAGATTCTATCGAAGAAGTTTGCTTAGAACAAAAAGATCGTGCTTGTGATTTTTCTTTTAAAGAATCATGTTTACGTTTTTTTTCAAAGTTTAGATTGACTATCTTCGCATTTGAATTTTTATCAGATGGAGAATGATATAATGTAGCCTATTTTCTTTTGTTTCTACATAACCTAATTCATGCGTATGCATAAACTCCCCTAGCCTTTCAATCATAAAAAGGAAAAGAACGTTTATGTGATTATTTAAAGTATTATGTTTGAAGATTTGTGTTATTATATTGTTTATGTTGAATATACTCTAGCACGAAATCTACTTACAAATTTTTGTTTTAAAAGCGGACCAAACATTATAGCATATACTCAAAACAACTTGAGTTTGTGCATCGAGCTTGAATTTTTCAAGCTCGTTTGAGCTCTGCTCATATAATTAAAAAGCAAGCCAAGTTTAGGTGAAGCTCAAAATAAAATTAAACAAACCAAATTTAAACTGACTCAACTCATTTACAATCCTACTCGCATCGATCAATATATGAAATTATGGACATGATCATCAAATTGTTACTTCTTTTTCCCCAACAAGAGGGCAACTATATATGTTCAAGCTAATTAATTTAAGCAACTACAGTACCAATTAATAAAATAATCACATTCACATTTCCTTCAACAGCGACAGAATAAATAATTGTGCTGATTAAAATGCGGCATTTATATAGCTTTGACTACTTCTAATTAGTTGGATGTGAACATCGATCTTTTGTGAGGTTCCTAGATACAAATGGATCAGGATCCTCTCCTGAGCTAAGGATGAGGATTATTCTGACCAAGGAGTGTGAGCCGTTGGATGAAAATCCAACGGCTACAAACAGGAAGGTTCCTTTAAAGTTATAATAATTATAGCCGTTAGATTTTCATCCAACGGCCCACACGCCTTGGTCAGAAGGATCCTCATCCTTAGCTCAGGAGAGGATCCTGATCCGATACAAATAAGTTAAAAATGAGATCAGGAGCTACTAAATATTTTAATCACACAAAATTTGATAAGAAACCATGTTGCAGAAGTTACTAAGCCCACGTGCATTCACAATTTCTTCCTCAAGACATGTGGGCAGTTTGAAACATGCAGTTTATGCTAATAAAGCTTTCACATGGGCTAATCGACCAATAGAATCAACAAGTACATAAAAAACAAACTAGGATTAAATGTTAAAATAGTCTCTATGTTCTAGTCATTTGATCAATTTAGTCCCGTATTTTCGTTGTGGTCAATTTGATTCTCGTCTTTACCTCCATTAGCTAATTCAGGACATTACAACCATTCATAGTTTAAAAAATTATGCATGTTTTTTTTATAATCATAAATGTTTTTTTTAATTATTAAAGAAATAAGTTAAAAATAAAGAAATATAATTTAGAAATGAAAAATAAGATTAAAGGAAAAAGAAATGAACTTGAACAAAATTGATTAAACCGACAATGTCATCCCCCTCCCTCCTTGACTCTCAACGACACGCCAACTGCCATACACACCCGACCGCCACCCCTTCTGTAGACCATACTAGCGATGCGCGAGTCTCATCGTTTGTCCTCAATTATTCCCATTTATTCATCTTTATGTAAAAAGAATTAGGGTTTGGTGGGGGAGGAGGTGGGGGAGGAGGTGGGGGAGACGGCTGGGGAGGAAAGAATGGGTCTCAGTCTCACCCTAATATTTTGTACAGTTTTTTTATTTTTCTTAAATATTTTAAATGGGCCAACACGATAAAACACAGGACCATTTTGACATTAAACAAAAATACTAATCACATTTCACAGATGTCCCTACTTTCTTTTCAATCAAAGGTGGCATTATTTCATTTCAAAGCAAAAAACGGCAACAAATTACAACAAAGGAATCACTTCTTAACAACAAATCACTAAGGCCATCTCTAACCGAGGGCTGGCCAGATGGCTCGTTTTAGCCCTCTAGCCCTCCAAGATTCTCCAAGATATTAATATTTTAATGAACAGTACATGACCATATTTGCCTCCATCTCCAATCGAGGGCCAGAGGGCCAGAGGGCTCGTTTTAGCCCTATCACAAAAAACGGTCTCCAACCGAGGGCCAAAGGGCCATAGGGCCAAACATAATTTATTATTTAAAAACTACAACTAAAATGTTGTTTAAGTTTCATGTTGTTTAATTTTTATGTTGGTTAATTTTATTTAATGTTGTTTCATATTGTTTAATGTTGTTTCATGTTACTTAATTTAATTTAATGTTGTATAATGGCTTAGGAAGTTATAGGAAAAAAATAGAATTTAAAAAAAATATGAAACAAATTTTGTCAAATAGAAGTTATAGGAAAAAAAAATGGAATTTAAAAAAAAATATGAAACAAATTTTGTGAAATAGAAGTTATAGGAAAAAAATGGAATTTAAAAAACAATATGAAGTAAATTTTGTGAAATAGAAGTTATAGGAAAAAAATGGAATTTAAAAAAAAATATATGAAATAAATTTTGTGAAATAGAAGTTATAGGGAAAAAAAAATATGAAACAAATTTTGTGAAATAGAAGTTATAGGAAAAAAATGGAATTTAAAAAAAAACCAAATTTTGTGAAATAGAAGTTATAGGAAAAAATAGAAGTTATATGAAAAATTTTGTAAATAAAAAAAAATAATAATAATGTAAAAAAAAAATTAAATCAAATGCAACGGCTAGTAGCCGTTTCATTTGATTTTTTTTTAAAACAATCTTGTCGATTATAACCGACAGGAATACACCATTATTTAGTATATTAAATAATAGTATGTATTATTGTCGGTTATAACCGACAGGAATAACAAAACTATAAAAAAAAAATAGCCAGCCCGGGGCTAGCTGGCTGGCCGAAAGCAGCCAGCCCTCCAGCCCTCTCTGATCCCGTGGGGCCCTCCCAGATTCCAGAGCCCTCTGGCCTAGCCCTCGGTTGGAGACGGTTTTAGGGCTATTTTTGGCCCTCTGGCCCTTTGGACCCTTCGGTTAGAGATGGCCTAATGACATCTCATCCAGTGGCGGATCCATGGTATGGCAAGGGTAGGAAGCTGCCCACCCATACCTCAAAATTTCTCCCTACTGCCCGAATTTTGCCCACCTAACAGCTGGGGAAGGCATGGCGGCAAGGGGGCTGCCCATGGCAGCATTGCATGCTTCAGCCAAGGAAGAAGAAAGCCTCGTGTTCTGGTTTTTAAAACCTAGACCAAAATAGCTCGTTTTGGTCACTTTTTTTTTTTTTCCTTCTTTTTCTTTTAAACACATGAACCTTCAATGCTGTTGTGAAATAGGTGTGAATGCCCACATAAAACAAGTATGTAGTGTAGGGATGGAAGATGAGGCCATATTTTCAGGTTTATTCACAAGTAGCTTTTGTAATTTCTGAAGAGGAAGCCATCTTCAACCAAGGCCTAGTCAAAGACTCGACATAAACTTCGATTAAAAATGCAATTTTCTCTCCTTCCTTTTTGTTTTATGTGAAATTTATCTTCTCTATTCTATTGAATATAATATAATCTGTCCTTTGTTGATGATATTTGGAAGAGGATTTATAAAAGAATGGTTATATCTAAATTGTATTTTGTCAAGAAACGTTGAGATTGTTATGTGTAATTAGTGTCGTAATTTGACAAGAAAACCTGAACAATGTTGTGTACACAAATTCAACCACTTCGTCACTTAAATTTCTCCATCACAACTTCCTCTCCCAATTTTTCTAGTGCCAGCATTGCTAAGACTCACCCACCAACATGACAACTTAGTGAAAAATACTACATCATGCATACTTGTATCGTTCAACCTAAACCCCAAATTTCAAAGTTCCAATAAAGCTTTGTTGTCTAAAATAACTTATAATGTTTAATATTTCACCACCCATGAAAGAATTTCTAAATCCGCTACTGTTAACATCAGAAGGTTCTTTAAACCAAGTACAAACTCCACAAGAGTAAATGGCCAGTTTAGTAAGGTGTTGATGCACAAAATCAGAGGTCTTGGAACAACATAAATCCGACCGTGAATCTGCAAGAAATGTAAATAACACAAGATGTATCGTGGTTCACCCTAAGGTTTGGGCTACGTCCACACTGATGTTGTATTTATCTGAGAGGTAAGGGAGATAACCTCTGAATATGAGAGGGGATGTGAGAGGGATAAGAAGGCTTAAGAAATGGCCTCCCCCTATTGTGAGGGTGAGGAGTCCTTTTATAGAATAAGGGATCCTCACTTATTACATATTTGCCTCCTCCTTTATTACATAATTACATTTGAGTCCTCCGAGTATTTATACGAGATCTAAATACGGAGGCCTTATGTATGGTACAAACAGTAGTCCCCCAAGTCTTCAGTCAAGAAAGTCTTTTGGCTGGAGACTTGAAATTCAGTCTATATGTGGGCCGAAGTAACTAGTCTTTTGGCTGAAGACTTGAAATTCAGTCCATGTGTGGGCCGAAGTAACTAGATGTCGTCTTGAACTAATGCTCGGTATGCGGCGGTGCCCGATCTGTAATGATGCTCAACTAGAAAGAGCACATGCTGCGAGGCTGCTCGGCTCGTGGCTTATGTTGCCTTGGTTGGCTCGGCTTGTGGCAGTGAAGGTGAGGGAGTCCTTTTTATAGAATAAGAGCTCGATCCTCAATACATGAATGATGGGCTAGAGTTGATGCTCTCTAATGATGGTGTGGGAGTCCCTTTTATAGAATAAGGGCTCGCTCCTCAGTACATGACTAATGGATGCTCTCTAATGAAAGTGAGGGAGTCTATTTTATAGAATAAGTGCTCGCTCCTCAATACATAAGTGATGGGCTAGAGTCCCCCAAGTATTTTCCATGAGGCCCAGTTGAGGCCCAATATATAAGGTACATAATGTAGTCCTCCAAGTCTTCGGTCAATAGAGTCTGTTGGCTGAAGACTTCAAATTGAATCCATGTATAGGCCGAAGTGGCGGTTGTTCGGATTCGGTATTTGTATACCCTGCACTGAGGCTTTGTAGGTGAAGCTTTACAAGTGAAACTTTTAAAGCTAGAGCTCTGTAAATGAAGCTTTTGAAGCTAGAGCTTTTGTACATGAAACTTTTGAAGCTGTAGCTCTGTAAATGAGGCTTTTAAAGTTAGAGCTTTTGTAAATGAAGCTTTTGAAGCTGTAGCTCTGTAAATGAAGCTTTTGAAGCTAGAGCTTTTGTAACTGAAGCTTTTGAAGCTAGAGCTCTGTAAATGAAGCTTTTGAAGCTAGAGCTTTTGTAACTTTTGAAGCTAGAGCTCTATAAATAAAGCTTTTGAAGCTAGAGCTTTTGTAAATGAAGCTTTTGAAGCTAGAGCTCTGTAAATGAAACTTTTGAAGCTAGAGCTTTTGTAAATGAAGTTTTTGAAGCTAGAGCTCTGTAAATGAAGCTTTTAAAGCTAGAGCTTTTGTAAATGAAGCTTTTGAAGCTGATTGACATGAGTAATGCTCATGAATGTTTATGTTGATTGACATGAGTGATGCTCATGGATGTTGACATGAGTGATGCTCATGAATGTTTATGTATGATTGATATAAGTGATGCTCATGAATGTTTATGATTGACATGAGTAATGCTCATGAATGTTTATGTATGATTGACATGAGTAATGCTCATGTATAATTTGAAGTACTGGGCTTACTTTTGATCACCTGGTTGGTGATAATAGCGACGGGGTGCTGAATAATTTTTGTAGTACTGGGCGTACTTTTGGTAGCCTGGTTGGTGCTATTTTGGGCTTATGGGCCTTCGCTCTCCACACAACATTTCAGCCCCTTTATTTTGAGCTTGCTGTTTTGTTTTATTTTTATTTTTATTTTTATTATTACCTTCTGATGGGGTTTATATAGATGTCTCCGAATAAAAAAAATAAATCTCATCATACAAAAACAAGAAAAGTAAATCACATCATTTTGGTGGGGTGTTTATTCCTTGTTTTTGCTTTCTCTTTTCCCTTTTGGAAAATGGCAGACAACGTTTCCGTATTGGTTGAGGAAGTGCGCAGGCAATTATCAGCTATCACAGCTGGGTTTCTTGGGTCATCCTCAGGAATATTTCTTTCAACCTTGCCGACAAGATCTGCACCGACATAAGCAGCTTTGGTATATATGCCTCCTCCTTTTTCTTTTTTCTGCTGTTTGAATACAAGTTGGTCCCACCTGCCTGCCTGTACGGCATATAATGGCATGTTGTTCGAATATGGGCACATGCAAGCTTTGCATAGTTGCAGCAGATAATTGCAGTGGAGATAATATATATATATCTTCTTCTCTTTAATGCTTTTCCAATCACTTCCCATGGGAGAATCCACTATGGTATTTTGAAAAAGCATCTGAATTTGTCTGACATTGTCCCACGCTGGGGCTTTGCTGGTATTGCCCAATACTAGGGTGTTGTTAGTATTGTGCATAACTGAATCTATAGCATGTACCTCTCGCTCCATCGCTTTAATTTTCACTAGAGGTGAAACAAAGAACTGGGAAAATCTTCTCAAGGCACCCATAAGAAACTCTGGCTTCACTTCAAAATGGTACCAGGTATGCTCTGCTTCTGTGTATGCATTTGATGAACCTCCATGCTTGGACAAGTAATTTTCATACGCATTATCATCTGGAAACTCTGTACTCCCCATGAAGAGCATGTGTTTTAGAAAATGCGCAAGCCCCTATGCTCCAAAAGGATCGCATAAGCTTCCTATTCCAACACACATTGCTGCTGCTGCTTTCTTAGTCTGAGAATCTCCTCCCTTCCCGCTTTCAGTTATCGGCAGTCAGCGGCGGCTTCTGAGCCGACATCAGTTCGGCGCTCGCGCTAGAGCCTCCATTTGGCCAACAATAGTCGTAACAACAGCATGTGTGTTTCTATAACACAATCTGGGGGCCTTAATTACGCCAGACTGCTCGATCACCATGCTTCCGTCAGCATCTTGCTCAGTGGCAATGTCCTGAAGAAACCAGTTGGCACTTCCATTGTCGCCGACTGCATGCTTCAATTCCAAAAGCTCAAAGGTCAAGCTTTCATCCCCGGTAGGGTCCACAAAAGTCTCCTGGTGATCGGGAACTTGTCGAATGTTACTCACATCCTCGAATCTGAGAAAGAATGTGCTAGTGATGACATCACCGAACAAGGGGCGCTCAGAGTAGATATCTTGGGACATTTTGTTCGGTGATGGGAAACACGGAGGCAAGCAGCGTCGTTTTGTTACTCTAAGAAGCAGAAGCTTCTGCTTTCTTCTGCTTGAAATTGACGTGGGCTGCTGCCAGTCGTTGATTGTCGACAAGGAGGCTCCTCGAAACAGAGGACATGGTGGCCGCATCTCGAGGTGTGGTCAGTGAGATAACGGTGCTAGACGAGCTCGGCCTGATCAATTTTGGGGTGCTGGAAGAGAATCTGAACCCAGATGTAGTTTCCAGAGAAGACGAAGGCGACGAGGCAAAAAGGTTGCTCACGTCAGAATTCTGAGCGATCTTTGTCTGGATTTGGAGGATCAAGGGATGTTCCGTTGTCTAATATGGAGTTAGAAATGGTAGAAAGATATTGCTTGTTCATGGAGATTGAATGTTTGAGGGGAAATGATGATGATTTGGTAAGGGAGATGAAATTCCTCTGGGTGATGGTGATGGTATTAACGATTGGTTGGAGAGGAGTGCGACACGTCGTCGTCTGGCAGGACGAGGAGGAGGTGACGGAGGAGATCATTTTGGGCAATCTCATTTTGTAGCAGCCTGCTGAGCTATGCTGTGTTTTGGTGGGGGTTTCTGCATATTCACGATGGAGGTGAAAAAATGAAAAAGAATCGACACAACTTTTTGTATCGATTCCCACAGACGGCGCCAAATGTTGATGCACAAAACCGGAGGTCTTGGAACAACGTAAATCCGACTATGAATCTGCAAGAAATGTAAATAACACAAGATGTATCGTGGTTTACCCCAAGGTTTGGGCTACGTCCACACTGATGTTGTATTTATGTGAAAGGTGAGGGAGAAAACCTCTGAATATGAGAGGGGATGTGAGAGGGATGAGAAGGCTTAAGAAATGGCCTCCCCCTATTGTGAGGGTGAGGAGTCCTTTTATAGAATAAGGGCTCCTCACTTATTACATATTTGCCCCTTCCTTTATTACATAATTACATTTGAGTCCCCTGAGTATTTATACGAGATCTAAATACGGATGTCCTAAGTATGATACAAACATAAGGCAATGAGCTACATTGTTTCCCATTACGAGGAACATGGGAAGAAACATCTCCAGTGATCGAGTATGTAAATAAAATGACATTAAGGAAACTTTTGTTGGAGCTTGAAGCCTTAAAGAGCAGCTTCTAAAATAAACTCAAATTCTACAATGTTTATTCTACTTATGTTTTTTGAAAAATAAAATTATGTGTTCCCTTTTATTAATAAAAATCAAACATATATGTTATAATATAAGTGAAGGGATAATACGAAGTGGCGGTATCTCGTATACTTAAAAAATTATAACGTTTGGTACAACATACAGAGTTGCAGTTGCCAAACCAGGTCACCACATATCTAGTGGGCTTTGGCATGCCAAGCAATAATGAAATGAGGCCCTGTAAAGTTGGGCCAAATTGGTGTAATTTTATTTGGATTTGAGCAAAGTCAATGAGCTAGTAAATTCGGTATTTACAAAAGGTGAATCCGAAATTTACTGTTGAGAGTGTAGAGATACCACTATATTGTAATGTTTGTAGCAACAAATGCTTGTGACTTTAAGATATTAGATTGACGATTTCATCATAAAAAAACACCAGGAAATTGGAAATTGGAAATTGATTGATCATCACCATTCACTTTGTTCAATTGAAAGTAAACAATCCATCAACAATTAATAATTGGTATTTCAACGCCTATAATTTCAATTCTTTGAAACTAAAACATACTTTACTTGTTGAAATAATAACAAAATACCTAATAAACCCTCACTTAACAAACAAAACCTTCATTAGCAAAACAAACTATATATAACCCAAAATTATATTTCTCCCAGCTTCTGGGATTTTTGGTTTATTCTTATCAGAGAGAAAGGTCCTTTTCTAAATTAATTAGGCTTCCTGCAGTTCAATCTAATCTCGCCCTTAGATCCAGTAAGTGGCTTGTTATCTCCCATCTTGATCATTGCCTTGGCAAAGTCAGCATTGAAGGTTTCAGCATTGCCGCTGTAGGATTTAACCAATGAATCGGTGGCTCCGCCGTTAAACAAAATTTGATCACTGTGGAGGAGACCCTTTCGGTTGACAAGGTTCTTGAAGTAGGCAGTGTCGAAGGTATTTGGGGTCGTAACGTCTAAAGGTGCAAGGTTGTTGTCTCCGGAGCCAACTGTTCTTGGACATGTGTTTTGTCTGGTCCTGGCAAATGAAGCATCAATGTTGGTCTCGTTGTATACGCGAGCTCTGAAAGTTGTACACCTTGCTTGTCCAATTGTGTGAGCTCCTGCCATATCATGTAAAAGCAAATACATTTAATTGAGAAATCAAAAGGAGCACATCTAATCGATATTGTTGGTGTTACATATGCTGTCAAATTTTCCATCTAGCACCACACATTCAAATAGAGCTCATTCCATCGATATCTCAAATTGACTGTCTAATAATATGAGTACCTGTTATTCATCTGGCAAGATAACATTTCATTAAGTCATCATCCATTTTGTTTTTATCTAGCTTATAGATGAATCAAAACGAAGATCCTTCCATTTTTTAAGGTTCTTTTCTCATTTCAAAACCGAATCCTTGTTAAACTAACCGGGGGTTCAAATCCGCAATGGTAATTAACCGACCAAAACCAAAGGGCTTTGATATGATATTTTTTTTGTCCTCTTTTATTTCGTACATTGAAGAGACAGCTACCAACAGCTCTTATTTTAGTGGTATTCTTCTTTTCAATAATGTTGGAAGGGATTTTAATTTCAAATTTGCCCTCCCGGTTGACCAATGAAATGACAAAAGAGCCAGCAAAAGATGTACATAGTTAAAAGGAAGCTGAAATTTACCAGATAAGGCTACCAAGTCCCTTTGAGAGAGACCTACAGCTCGGAACCTGGTGACGAGCTCGTTGAGGGTGGCAGTAGGAGGAGGGATGACTCCACTATTGGCAGCCGATAGGCTAGCTGTCTTTGAATCCCTTCTTCCAAGTTTAACCTCCCAACTTGGTCCTCCAAGCTGCAGTAAAATAAAATAAAAACCGTTAAATTTATACTTAACTTAGACGATTAAAATCTCCCTAAACCTAGCACATAGTTACTTAAATCATGTAGTTTTGTTACTCACAATTTGAACGGAGTCTCGAGAAGCAATAGCTAAGATATCAGCACAGGAAACGACGCCGGGGCATGCCTTTTCCACTTGGGACTTGATCTTGTCCACAACCTCAAACCCTCTTACCGAGTTGTTATTCGGGCCTGCAGTCTTCTCACCGGTGAAGGAAGAAGTGTCGTCCAGTAATAGAGATCCATCACAACCCTGGTATGATGCATGAATTCAACAACATATGATTAGTATTAGTAATTAATAACAATATCCACTAATATATATTGACTTTTATTATTTGGTTTGAAAGTGAAGAAATTGAGGTTTTACCATAAGAAACATGGATAGAAAGTAACTGGAAAAAAAAAATTATAACAACATCTGGACTGCAACATAGTTAATGTACAACTAGAAAATTACCTGAACACTAAGGAAAATCTTTTTTCACCACCCTATTTATCACCGTTAGATGAATTTAAATTTTAAAATCTATGTAGTGGATAGACACAAATCTCAAAATTTAAATTCATCCAACGTTAATAAATACAATGGGGTGCATTACGATCACTTAAAGGAGAGCAAAAATGTACTCAAACACTAATGAGAAGTATAAAACATATGGTCAGTGTCATCAAATTAGAGGTCATCATTAGTAGTGATGTTAGAAACTATAAGAGGTGTTATCAATTCTATTATGGTTGATAATGGAAGAGATTCATGTATTCCCTCTACAGAGTTGTAAACAGGGAAATCAATTCATGTATTGCCTTGTAAACACTATTCACTCATTCCAAATCTCAATGAAATCAATCTTTCCCTTCATGTTCTCTTTATCTTAACCACCACGGCATCCATACTAGATGATATGTGATCAACATTATCCAACTTTTTAATTAATAGTATGATCACATAAACAGATAATGTGTTTAATAAAGAAAAATTATAATAGAGAGAAGCACATATTAAAAAGAAATTACGTTGACGAAGCAGTCATGAAAGTGAAGGCGAAGAAGAGAAGCGCCCATGCGCTTTTCTTTAGATACAGCAGACTTGACAACAGATTTGACTGTATCAAAAACTTTAGGACAACTCTTAGAATAGAAATTCGTAGAGAGTTGAGCAGAAGAGCTCCCAGTGAAACCCACAAGAACACCTACTGTGACAATTATCAATATGGAACACAAAGAAAAAGTATTACTGAAAGCCATTGTTTCAAATTCAAAATGTAATTGAATTAACAACGTTTGAGAATATGGTGTTGCATGGAGAATACAATAGGGTTATATATAGAGGAAGATAAAGTGGGGAGATTTTCTGGATGACAGGTTAACCTAATCCGAAAGACTAAGACTAAGCAGTGCATGGCATGACAATTTCTACTTCTAGTATTTAATTAGGAAGAGTTTGCTTTTTAGTTGAAGGGATCAACTAGTAGTACAACCACAGCAGCAAAGAATGCGATGGATTGAATGATTTGGATGGAGAAAGGTGGTAAACCTTCAAAGGCACGTTTACGTGAAATGAACCAGCGGAGACAGTCAATGTGGGAATGGATCAAATTGGTCATAACTTTTGGGGATCCACCATTTTTTGTCGTTAATAACTTTTGGGATTTGGTGAAGATACCATGCAAGATTTCGACCAAAAAATAAATAAAATACAATGCCATGCAAGAATAATTATTTCGTAGCTCCAGAAAAAATCTGATGTAAATTATCAAGTCTTGAAAAGAAATACAAGGATGTTTTGCGGTTGTTGGTTAAACCCAAGAAGAAAAAGATCCTTTTACTTTTCTTTAATTTCATTTTATTTGTTATGTTGGTCTTTGAAATGATAACACCATTGATTTGGAGGTTAATTTCAGGGACAAAGTGTCCAAAAATTAGAGAGGAGACACAAAGGAAACACTGAATTGGGCATGCTCACTTACAATGAATAATATTGCAATGAATGAGTATCATTCTATTCATGTGTTAACTAGCAACTTAAGGAATAAAAAAGTAAATGAATCATATACTAAATTTTAAGTATGACATAATAAAATGAAGACACGATGAGAATGCTTATAAACAACTCGATGAAATGCCACTTTGGCATAATTCGGTGAATATTGACAAGTGATGCTCGACATGCCTCGATATCAAACCTTACAAGTTGTCGAAATATCCAAGTAGCACACATGGAAGCTTTCAACAAATATAGGTAGATGATAACATACTCACTATGTGCTCGACTAAATGTATTAATAAAAAAAATTGAATTTTTTTTGCACTATGACACCAGGAAATTAAAGTTATGATGCACCACTCCTAATAGCCTGTTAGATATACATAAATGAAATGCTAATTGCCAATGCGTGTAGGAAACAATAGTTCATCGGTACTACCTACAATGGTGTGCGGAAATATGATGTTATGGACAAATCTCTTTTGATGTAACTAACTCGTTGTTGTTTTCAATACTGCTATAGTGGCAAATCCATGGGAAATAAGTCCTCTCCCGTTGGTAGAGAGCTATCATATTCATAGGGAGGGTCTGGAAGTGACATTTGAGTTTTGAGTGTCACAATTGACAATGTCAGTTCTATGTGTAGCTAATCAAGCAAATACTGGCATTGTAGCAAATACGACTCTTGAATTATTTAAGAGAAATATCGGGCCATATCCCAGCCTTTATTTGTCTTATCTGGTAAGTATTCTGGACAACGAACTTGCATGACAAAACTACGCATGTGCTTTATACTATAATTTGTAAAACCGTTAGTATTAGGTTCGATTAGGTATGGGTTTATAATTGGTATTGTCGATAGCTTTTCTTGACTTTCGACTTTTATTTCAAAACACCAAAATTTCAAAGTTAGGCACCATTGCAGACCTTAAAAATAAATAAAATAAAAGATTATATAAGAAAATACCGGTTGATGGATTTTCTTAATTTCATGGAGAAGATACGAAAAATTGTGAGAGCAATTATGTGTGTGTGTGTGTATAGTAAGGAAATGGATCATCACTGGATCCTTTTCCTAGGGATTCTAGGAATCCTATAATTGTGTCCGTTCATCGTATATCGTACGGTTATAAATCATTTAAAATTTAAAATTCAAATATAAATAGTATCTAACGAAAACTAACCGCACGATATACGATGAATGAACACAATTGCAGGATCCCGAAAAAGATCCAGCGAGGATCCTTATATAGTAGTATAGAGAAAAAGTAGTAAAAGAGACTTCAAACTACTCTAAACGTATTATATTTGTCTCTTCAGTCAAGAAAAATGGCCACCATTGCTAGTCTAGCTAGCTTCTCAAAATTCAAGAGAACTTAATTTTTGAGGCTAAAATCTGGGGACTGATTTAGATCATGTTTCATGCACCAATAATTCTCCATTTGTCGATATACAGACAAGAAGTATGCACTTTGTTAAAAAAATTTGCCACTTAGTATTACGGTTTAGTGGTATTTATCTTCACTTGTAAGTAAGAGGTCTTAGGTTCGATTCTTGCCAAGGTAAATTTGAACTATATTAATGCTAACTCATTATGAGGCTAATCCCTTAGAGTAAATAATATCATTTGTTCAAAAAAAAAAATTCACACATTTTGATACCAAATTTTTAAATCATATTTTGTAAACCACATGATGTGGTGACTAGATACTAGACTCCTGCTTTAAATCATTAAAAATAAGTTCAACCATCAATGGTCATACCATTTGATCTACAAAAAATGGTCCAAAAATTTGGTTTCCCTAATACTTTTCAAAATAAAGAAGCTAAATAAAATGTTGGCTATCTTATTAAGATAAATAGAATTTAGTAGGGTTCACGTTCCTTCCAACAACAACAAAAAGTTGATTTCAAAATTCTAGTGTATATATAAATTTATTTGGAAAATGTTTTTCATTTGTTAAGCATATTGTAAATAAGAAAATTCAATTTCGATGTCTAGGCATACATTCTTTCTTTTTATAATTTTTACTTAGTAACTTTCATGTGTTAAGCTCGTGGTCAAAGTTAATTAACTACTAGCAGTGGCGAAGCCACGTGAGGGCGAGGAGTGGCGGCCGCCACTTCTCTTGCCGGAAAACACAGCCCCAACACAGGTTCAGCCCCTCCCCTCCTAAAAAACCTAGCCCCTCCGCTCCCTGTCTGTTCTACGGTGAACTGGTTCTGCTGCACTACAACATAGTGGATTCTGCTGCACAATAGGCAACGGAAAGGAACGGAGCAACAGAGTCGTTTCCTCTCACAGTCTCACTCCAGCCATTTCTTTTCATAGTCTCACTCCAGGCTCCAGCCACTGAGCCATTGGCTTCCACTAGGCCAGAGCCTTCAAACTTCAATTCAAAGGTAAATTTATAATCCCTACCTAACCCTAAATAATTATTTAATACGAATTTTATTTAATTGGTAATTTAGTATAGAAATAGAATCATATGAATATGGTAATTATTAAGGGTACAAACGTAATACAGTACAATTAGTAATATAGTTAGAAGGTTGTTAGTATTTGGTTAAAGTAGTTAGGATTTTTCTTATAAAAACTGTGTGTGTAATCTTCATTTAGTTAATCCAAATCCTATTTCTCTCTCTAAACTCTATCTCTCTCTCTCTCTCTCTCTCTCTCTCTAAGATCTTTGTGTTCATTCTTCTTCATCTTACTTCTTAATTTTCCCTTCAATTCTCAAACATTGCAATGTAGTTAACATGGTATCAGAGCCACAGAGGCTCACGCCATGGATCTTGGTGGTTGATTCCTCTTCTCTCATTACTTTCTATCGTTTCCGCGTATTTGATCGTTTATGCTTCCATATTCATAGTTCTTATTTTTGTTATCTGGATTTTTCTGCCAAGGGTTTTGTGTTTAGTTTTGGGGTTTCTTCTATAGGTTTCAAGATGAAGCCGACAAGACCAGTACGACACCATTACTCGACCTTCACATGGAAGATGTCGGCCCTGTCCTCTTCCTTCACCTTCAGAACTTCGGAACAACCTGAGCTATGGAGGCAGGCCAGGCGGCAATCCAAGTCGGAAATTAAAAAAAAAAATGGCAAACAGGAGGATCTGCCTGATCACTGTAACCAATGGCAAAATCTGAGGGTTGTCAGATGTTAAGTGTGCATCATCAGTTGTAGTATTGCCTGTAACATGATCAGAAGGTGCATCATGTGTATTTCATGGATGTTTGTGATCTCTTCATTTCTCACTTGGGTTTTGCTCAGTCTTGGATTTCTCAGTGTGTGTGAGCGAGAAAGGAAAGCCATGGTTACTGCTAGTCGGTAGATTGATTCGCCAAGGTTTCTAGTTTGCTTTCTCTGTGGTATTTGGCTCAAGATTGAAGTTCTTATCAGGTTCTTGATTTCTGGTTTTCACAGTGCACTTAATCTGTTTGGTTAAATGTTTTAGTAAGAAAATGCTCGCTATTTTGTCAACTAGTAAGGCCGATAGCCAAAGAGTGGTATATTGAATTTACACTCCGCTTGTTCGTCTTTCTTGTGAATCTTTTTTTGGGTTCTTCCAGTTGTTTGTGATATTTGTTTTCTAGATTCTTCATGTCAAGATCAATGTTTGTGATATTTGGGATTCTTGGATTCAAGAATATTGATCATTGCTAGATTGTGCAATTTGTATGGTGGTGTCCAGTTCTTTCTCTGCTTCATTGATAGTCTGCAAGTTTATTGGGTTTAATCTTTCTGCAACTCGTACTCTCCTTTATCACAATGTCTGAAGTATGGTCGTCTGAACCTCGACAGGCAGAAGGAAGAGAAGTCATCTCTGCATCTTGTTGCAGCTCGTCACCAGCTTTACCAGGTTTTGGAACTAGTGACAAGTCATTTGGAACATTTGACATTGAAGCTAATATTGATGCCCTATCAACGACAGAGGGGTCCCCTGATCTTGCCTCCATATGCATGCCATTAACTGGAGCAATTTAGGTTTCTATAATGCTAATTGAAGGAATGATGCAGTACTTTCTTTATTACAGCCTATACTGTCGAGTCTAACCAACTCAATTGTTAGCATGAATCTACAGTAAGTTCGGTTATATGATGAAGTTTGAAGAAGTTGTAAACGGTAAATCCCACGAAGGGTAATTCCATGATGTAAATAGGAAAATCCCACGAACGGTAGAAGAAGTTGTTAACGGTAAATCCCACGAAGGATAATTCCATGATGTGAGTAGGTAAATCCCACGAAGGGTAATCCTACATAGATGTTAATTTTCTGTTGTTGAAATTGTGAAGGTCGATGCCACTGTTAAGAGTAGTTGTATTTTGGTAAGGGCGATCTCGTGGTGCTATAGTTAAGGCTAATGCCACACTATAGTTTGTTATTTTTTCTGTTTTAAAGGCCAATGCCAATGTTAAATGAAGTTGATGATGGTAAATCGCACAAAGGGTAATCCTGCAAGAAATTGTTATAACCGGCTTGAGGGTGCGTTACAATTTTATAAGAGGTTGTTCTTCAATTGAAGCTCATGCAAGAGGCAAATGAATATTGAATTTTTGGATGGAAAAATTGTATCTGCAAAAGGTGCAAACTTCTATTTGGTTTACAGTAGCTACAGATGTGTAAACATCAGTTTGTGGGGCTGAACTTCTTTGGAAAGAACCAATAAGAAATTGCGCAGTTTAGTGATGCCAATCAGTGCTGGAGAAGTTGGAGTTAACAGCAAAGAGATGCCAAACAATGGTGGACAAGTTGGAGGCGAAAGCAATGTGATGTCAAAAGCTTCTCATGCAATTTCCATGCCATGGGCCATGGCACATATGTTTGCAGCTGATTGTTAATATTGCCTAAGGCCATGGAGTCACATGTTTGGAAGTGACTGTGGCTGGCGGGACCAAGGTTTCTGATAAAGAATTTGTTGTGTCAATAGAGTTGCACATGAGATTTTGCTGTGGGATTGCAAGATTGCAGATGGTTCAACATTGTGTTCAGTAATTGCATAAATGTTTCTCCAATCTCAAACTGGGTTACCCCAGTTGAGATTGAGGGAGAGTATTAAGGGTACAAACGTAATACAGTACAATTAGTAATATAGTTAGAAGGTTGTTAGTATTTGGTTAAAGTAGTTAGGATTTCTCTTATAAAAACTGTGTGTGTAATCTTCATTTAGTTAGTTAATCCAAACCCTATCTCTCTCTCTCTCTCTCTCTCTCTCTCTCTCTCTCTCTCTCTCTCTCTCTAAGATCTCTATGTTCATTCTTCTTCATCTTCCTTAATTTTCCTTTCAATTCTCAAACATTGCAATGTAGTTAACAGTAATGCACTAAGTTGGTTATTGGTTGTTGATTATTGATATGATATTATGAAATTAATTTTTAGGGTGAAAATTAAAATTAAAATTATTGATTATTGATTAATTAATTGAATTATTACATAATGTATACAATTATTCATATGATTAGTTGAATTGAATTTTTATTTATTGAATAATTTGTATGCTAATTGGTATTGATTAATTGAATTGTTGGTTGGATTAGTTATTATGCATATTAGTATAGTTTACTCTAGGATTAAGAGTCTAAGAATAATTGGGAATTACAAATGAGTTATCACAAGCATTGCAAAAGAAAGATCAAGATATTGTGAATGTGATGGCATTAGTGGAAGTATGCAAGCAAAGACTACAATCCTTGAGAGATGATGACTTTGGGGACTTGCTTCATGATGTAGAAAAGTTTTGTGAGGAGCATGATATCGTCGTTCCTAACATGGAGGATTTGCATTTTGTACCTGGAAAATCAAGGCATAAAGCTCCAAAAATCACGAACTTTCATTACTATCGTGTGGACCTCTATTTTCAAGTCCTTAATATGCAGCTAAAGGAATTGAATGATCGCTTCAATGAGGTAAACACCGAGCTGCTTCTTTGTATGGCATGTTTGAGTCCGGTGAATAATTTTGCATCTTTTGACAAAGCAAAAATTGTTCGTTTAGCCTATCTTTATCCTCAAGATTTTGATCGTATAGACCTCATGAATCTTCCAATTCAACTTGACAATTACATTCATGATATGAAGATACATAGTGAGTTTTCATTATTGAGAGGAATTAGTGATCTTGCAAAAGAGTTAGTGAAGATCGGGAGGTGTGAAAGCTATATGTTAGTGTTTAAACTTCTTACATTGGCTTTTGTGTTACCGGTTGCAACCGCTTTGGTGGAGAGAGCCTTTTCTACTATGAAGATTGTGAAAACACCATTGCGTAACAAAATGGGAGATCAATGGTTAAGTGATAGCATGGTTGTTTACGTTGAGAGAGATGTATTTGCTTTTATTGATAATGAGCCTATTATGCTACGTTTTCATGACATGAAATCTCGCGGCAACAATTGTAATTTGTTTGTATTGATTAATTATGAAAGACATTACTATATAAACAAATTTAATTGTTGCCATTTTTCTTTAACCTTGCACTCTTTTAAGTTCGCCCTCCCCCCAAGAAATCCTGACTTCACCACTGACTACTAGTATAAAGAAAACTAAAACTACAAGCACACATTAAGCATACTCATTCGATCTAAACGTCAAAATAATATTTCGTACGCTAATCTTAAATAAAGATATATATATATATATATATATATTTTTTTTTTTTTTTGTCAAACGATTAATTTGTTAAATTATATGTTAGATTATAGAGCCAATGTGATTTGAACACATGTCATGATGTAAGGGCAATACTCATTTTCATCACTGTGGTAGAGGACCACTTACAAATAATGACATATATATGATTGCTCAAACTTTTTATTATACGAAATCAAATTATATAATAGTGTACTAGAATAAAAGAAAAAGGATGCCTCTATTTCTTTTGAAAAATGTGTTGCAAAACATGGAGTGGTTCTACGTTGAAACTTCTGCAAAAGATGTTTGGTTGTTTACTTGTTATACTTGAATGTTGTCAATTCTGGTATTCAGCTCTAAGCCATGATCAGTCTGGGAGCCATGGATGAATATGACTCGTTTCTTCGAGCTGTCATATTGTCTCACGGTACAAAATACATTTTGGTTATTACGCCATGCATTGTGCGCATAAAACTGATAAAATGTGTGCTGAGTTTTCTCATCTTAGTGGAGACTGTGGAGTCGACCTGTATTTAATAAACCATGACAAATGGCTCAATGAAAAAGTGCAGGCATTACCAAAAAAAAAAAAAAAATATAACTGGAGGTTCTTGATATATATTGTAAGTTGTGAATCTGTTTGATCGTAACCACAAATAAGGTGCAATTCTCAATTAATCTCCTCCGAATCTAGAAGCGGTGGATAACTGTGGTCCACCATCTGTGGTTACCAACCCATAAAAAGCAAAGTAAAAGAAAACCTTGAGAATATCCTAGTTGATAGAATAGGATTATGCATATATACATCAACTAGAGTGAATTCAAAATATGATTGAACTGAGACTGTTCGGGTGGGGCTAACCTCTATCTTACCGACCTACTAAAAAACAAAGCATAGTGAGCTTGACTTTTATATGCAACCATCTTTCCTAACCCAAGTAGACAAGCCCTTCAAATTCAATTTCTTAAATCAAACGTTTGCTTCAATTATTTTCCCAACACTAATAAACACACGTCAAAGATATCTAAGTTCTTCATTCAACTCTGACTTGTAACAAGAAATTTGTTCATTATTATCATATTGTCACCTAGTGTTACTATTAATTTAAATTATAGAATGAGTTTTATTTATTAATTTTAACTATATTTTACACACTTCATGTTTGAAAACGGTATGCTTCAATTTGATTGATTGTATGATAATTCATTTGTTTTTTTTATACAACAATATTGGGGAGGGAGTGATTTAGGTCATAGTCAACCATATTTATATCTCGAACTCGTCATCCATGAAAATTAAACTTCAGACTTTTCACTTACAAATGAAGATGAGTATGACTAAACTTTAGTACTAGCAGTGAAGGTAAGATTGTAAACGGAAAAATTTTCAACTTGAAACGATAGTTGTACCTATTGGGCTGAGCCCAACCAAATCAAATGGGCTTTCATACGGAGGTGAATTTGTTAAGCCCGTGAGAAATTTTGGGCCTAGACAAATATTTTGGTTTAATTCTAACTAATACGACTTACCGTTTGATTTGTACACTTTGAAACGACTACAGCATGTACTCACAATCGTCTCTTCCACTGGCCCATGGCGCCGTCGCATCGTCGTCCACCTTCTCGTTCTCGTCGGAGCCAGAGCCGGGAGGTGTAGAAGAAGCTCTGCTACAGCTCGTCCAGGATCACCACCACGCCTCCCTCAGACTTCGCGAAGTCACCGGTGAGTTGACTCAGTTCCCCCAAATCTAAATTCGAATTCGATCTAAGGGTTTGAAGAAAAGAAGCTGGATTATTGAAATTGGATTCGTTACGGATTAATTGAGTGGTTAATCGTGATTTTTTTGGCAGAGAAGGCGAAGAAGGACGCGATCAAGAAGGCGGCGCGTGTGGCGGAGCTGATGGTGGATGCGGTGAACGGCGGCGTGCAAGAGGCGTTCGTGAACGAGAAGCGAATCGAGCATGAAATTAGAGCTTTGGCTGCCACCATTGCACGATTCAGCAAACAAACCGATCACTGGCTCTCTGTCACTCATTCTATGAACACTGCCATCAAGGTTCAATTTTTAATTTTTGTTCTTCAATTTTCCTGCAAATTAATTAATTACTGTTGAATTTATAAGCATGGGTTATTTTAAATTTTAATTTTTGGTTTTTGGTGTGGTAGGAAATTGGAGATTTTGAGAACTGGATGAAGACTATGGAATTTGATTGTAAGAGCATCACTGCAGCTATCCACAATATTCACCAAGCATGATCAAGCTCATAAGCACATTATTTGTTTCACCAATTTTCATGTAAGTTTGAGTCGTGGAAACAGTCTCTTTGTAAAGTAAAAATAAGGTTGTGTAGACATTACTCCAATTCTCGCAAAACAGATATCTTGTTGGTTTGGGGTCGTCTTTTCTGATTATTTTCTTCTCTGTAATTTGTATAGCATCTGAATTGTGGAATGATAAATCTTTTTTTTCTTTTTGGGTCGTCCCATATGAAGATATGATAATCCACATTCACAATGTGCAAATTTGGTTTGAGGAAGGCATGCAGTCATTTTGTGCATTTGATTCCATTCTTGGTTTTTTTGAGAAGAAAATATTAGGATATGCAAGGCCTGCTTGCAACCCAAGTATATGCATATGTACAACACGGCATCAAGTCTCGAGTTTGGTGGAAGAAGTTTTGAGTTCAAATTTTATGGATGATAGAAAAAAAATTATGTGTACAACGTGACAAAGTGTGCTCCTAGTAGTTGACATTGGAATGGTCTTTCCAAAATTGAACTAGAATCAAATACGAATGTTGGTTTTGAAGAGGTCACATGAAGAGAGAGAGGGAAAATGTCAAATGTCAAATCCTATAAATTGTATCAGAAACTCTATCAGGATATAGGCATTGGACTCTGGATGGATTAGCTTTTGGCTCCTCCTGAATTGAAATATGAATGTCAACTTGTAATCAGAAACTAAGGAAAATGTCAACTGTGAATTTGTTTTTAAGCTAATAAGAATAGATTTGAAGAAAGTTGAGGTTTCACCATAAAATTAATTAGCAATATGGGGATTGGGAAGTAGATCAATTATTTATAGGCACATGTAAGGTCACTTCTTTACATGATGTGGAATTTGATACTCTCAACCCGGTCTATCACGTGTGACGAATTTTGAAGTCTAGCTCGTGAACAACGTAAACTGGGTGACGTGGAGCACATGTGGCCGTTAATGCCATAATATGGGAAATAGATCAATTACTTAGGCCACGCAAGGTCACTCATTTACCTAATGTGGGATTGATACTCTAAACACGGTCCATCACGTGTGACGAATTATGAAGCCTAACATGTAGACAATGGGACCTTCTCCAATGTGGGATTGATACTCACAACAGGATTAACCAATAACAAAAGTTGCCCGCATCGGCTAATTCTGAGAAAAAAGATTTAATCAGATGGGATTAGGATAGTAATCTAGTGCTAATCCTCTATTTAATGATTGACTAATCAGTACGACTTGGTCGATCTAGACTGATATTAACCTTGATTTCATTAAAAAACTTTATCATAAGAGTATAGTTGGTCACCTAATTGCATTCACTTGTTTTTAATTTAGTTCTGCAACTTGGATGTTTATAGAGAGAACCCTCATTTTACTGCAGATTGTGTGTTGGAGGAACGAAATTTTGGTTTCTGCATGTCCTATTCAATTGTCATCTTCCCAGAAAACAGACATCAAAGTCGTTGTAAGCAGCTGTTGTTCAATAGCACAATTAACCATTTATTTATCAAATAAAATTAGCTTAGGGGTTACTGATTAAATATCAGAAAAAGCAGGACTTTACCATATCTCAATGTTATAAAATTGGTTGTTTTATAATTAAATAGATGATAGGGTTTGGTAATCTTAGCAGCAGACTTAGCATTGTAGCAGCAGGAATTGTCCCGATAGAGACAGATAAGTTGATCCTTACACAGCAAGATATGAACACTCAAACTTTAATTTCCTATTTGTTAATCACTTTCATGGATTCAATTCAACCAATATATTGATAAATAATTAATTGGTTGAATATATAATTTTACACTAGCTCCTTCCATGCGTTTGCATATGCTGTACAATATGGGGAGAAAGAGCTTGGCCGACAAGAGGGCATGCCAAGTCTTGCAATATAATGTCAAAGAAAATCTTTACTATTTAAACATAATAGTTCGTTTTTCGGGTACGTAATAACATTATAGATTACACTTGCCATGATCATAGTAGACAATCACTAAACTTCAGTGTATATCAAGTTAACATCGTTGCTCGCGTGTAGTTTCATTCTTCGAGCAGAAAATAAAACAAAAATGCAAACAAAGAGAGATGTATTTTGTAAAGTATCGTATTTCTCATTTATATTTCAATATCGTAATACAAGACTTTATAATCCACGGCCCGTAGTCTTAATTAACAAGAGAAACATATAGGTGCAACTAGGGACGAGATCAGAGATTTGAATGAATGGAGGCATCTTCAAATAAAAAGTCGTAATTAAAAAGCTCAAGAATTTATTGAACAAAACACTTATATGTTAATCCATAAAGTTTTCTATACAACATATTACAATATCTTTCAACATGTTTTCATCTTTTGAAAGCATTGCATGACTACATCATTATCAATACCATCAAATATTTCTCTCAATAAAAATAACCATGTTACCATTCATCCATTGATTTCCTTTCCAATTTCTCAATCGATTCTTCAAAAATTTCATGGCCGAAAATACTCTTTCAACAGTGGCAGTAGCAACTAGAAGAGTTAGCGCCACTGTCAGAAGCAAGTAAACTAGTGGATACACCTTGTCTTTTTGCATTGAACCATTTTTTTTTCTTTTCAAGATCTCCAATCCCTTTTAAACTTGAAAACTCAATGCTAGACCACATATCCACAATGTAAGTCTCAAGTAGAATCTTATGTATCACCTGCTCATTTATAGAGAAGTCCTTAGGATAAAATGTGCAAGACGCAATAACATTTGGTTATCAAAAGCAGAGAAGGAATCAACTGGACATAAACATGCCAAACAAAGAAGAAACTCAGTGTTAGTCTTATTGAAACGATTGCTTAGTTCTTGAAGTTGCCAATCCAAAACAACACAAAATATACCAACACAATAATGATGCATATTTGTGACTGCTTGAGCTTGTTGTTGCCCTTGCCTTCGAGAAAGAAACATATCATCCAGATTAGGCACATCAACATCATTTTTAAGACAAAATTAGAGACTTCACCAAGTAAAGAATCCTAATCACTTTTCATCATTATCTCCCATCTTTGCTTACAACTTCCAACCAACTTCATGGCATTTACAATATCATGATCCTTGCTTTGCAATGCCTGTAACAATTCATTGGTTATTCCTAGTATAGTTTCATTCTTCACACGGATTAGGAAAATAAAAAGGCGTTGATGAGAGATGTAATTTTGTAAAGTATCGTATTTCACGTTGAATTTCAGTATCGTAATACAAGGCTTTATAATCCACGACCCGTAGTTTTAATCAACAGAGTAACGTATAGGTGCAACCTTAACATTCATGCACTGTGCAAACAAACAAATAAGTGAAGAATGATAAATATATATTGGAGGCTTTGCACACAGTACCTCCCACAAACCAAGCCTTTGATACATGTTAGATAACACCCTAAAAGCTTGAGCTATTAGGAAATGGACTAACAATGGGTATCAAGCTACACAAAATTGATATACATAAATAATTAACGACACACGAAAATCTTTGAACAATATAGTATCTCAAATTCGATCCTAGTTGATTTTCCTGCAGTCCAGTCTGACTTCTCCCTCGTTTCCAGTGAGAGGCTTGATGTTGCCCATCTTGATCATAGAATTTGCGAAGTCTTTTCCAAAAGCAGCTGAGTTCTTGCTGTAATGCTGCACCAACTTATCACTATCGCTACCATTACCCTTAAAGAGCTCCTGATCAGAGTGGAGGAGACCCTTTGATTTCAACAGAGCCTCAAAGTAGACAGTATCGAATCTCTTTGAAGTTGCATCTAGTGGCCTTGTGTTGTCATCTCCTCCACTTGTTGGGCAATTTTTTTTAGCCAAGGCTGCAAATTGTGGGTCTATATTGGTATCGTTATAAATCCTGGCACGGAAGGTGGTGCACCGAGCAAGTCCAAGGGTGTGGGCTGCTGAGAGCACAACTAAGTCTTTTAGGTTTAGACCATGAGCTTCGAAGTTTGAGAGAAGCTGTGGGAAGTTGAAGAATGGAGGAGGAAGATTTCTGTTTGCATCATTTACGCTTGCAGTTCTTGCATCCCTTCTTCCCAATTGTACTTTGTAAGTTGGGCCTCCCAACTGAAAAACAAACAATTTAAACACAAATTTCATTAAGGACATTTTGATCTATCGAAAGAAATAAGTGTTAGAACCATCACCACTTTTTTTTTTTTTTTTTTCTTTTTTTTTGTAAAATGATATTCGAATTTGTGTACATTCTCAACCTCAGTTTTTGTTAAACTTGGTATTGAAACGTATAACACTGAGGCGTTATTTTGTAATACAAATTTGATTAATCTTGCATTATTAATGATATATGCACTCACAATGGAAACGGAATCACGAGCTGCAACTGCTAATATATCTGCGCATGAGACCACACTTTTCTTGCAAGCTTTGTCAACAGCTTTTTTGATATCATCGACCACGTTTAATCCCCTGATCGAATTCGCATTTGGCACGGCTGTCTTCTCACCGGTGAAGTTGGAAGTGTCATCAAGCAGAATTGACTCATCACACCCCTGCATTAATCAATAAACCATGGACATATATCAGAAAATAGGTTAAATGTACATTCACATGTTCACTGCCCCTGATATAATAAACAAATATAATAATTGCAAGTGAAATGCCTGCGAACGATCAGTCAAAAGCATAATTACATTAACAAAGCAGTCATGGAAGTGCAGGCGAACTAGAGAGGCCCCCATCCGTGGCTCGCGTTTGATGGCCCGCTCGACAGCTTTTCTGATGGCTGGTAGTGCCTGAGGGCACCCTTTCGTGTAGAAATGAGTAGTTAGATTTGCAGATGTTGGTTTCATACTAGTGGCAGCAACCAATACAATACAGATGATCGCTAGAAATGATCGGAGAATAGCCATGGCCACAGTTTAATTTGCTTGTAAAACTAATGAATAGTGATAATGATGATGATGATGATGATGATAATGATCAAGGAGTTTGAGTGCTTAAATAGAGATTAATTATTTCCATGTCCGCCCCACTTGTTATTTTCATCCTGTGTATAGACCAATTCCATGAAATATAATGAATAATTTCTGGTGAGGTCTAGTGTGTTCATTGCTGTGTATGCATGTACCTGTTCCATTTAAAAATTAACATGGAGCCTTAAATCTTATTCTGTCTTTTAGTCTCTGTGGCAAGAGGTGTAGAAGAAGCAAAGATATCGAACAGGCCTCTTTTATTTATGGAATTAATTAGTTAATTAAGATTAATTACAGTGGTTTGATAACTAACTACTGTAAAAGAGGATGCCATAATAACAAATAATCCAGCAAAAAAATCAAGGCACAGTGGAGGCTAGACGAAGATTGAGGGCGATACCGACACGATTAATTTTTAGAAGGTGGCATGAGCAGTCTGCCATTGAGGTTTGCACGGTAGTTTTTCTACTCTGTAAGTTTCATATTTTTAATTTCCTTGTAAGTTAATTGATGTAGTAGGAAATTGCATGCATTGAGAGCTGAATGAAGATCATGGAACTTGATTGTAAAAGCACCGCTGAAGCTTATTCATCAAGAATGATTTCACAGAAAGTTTGTTTCACCAAGTGTCGATGGAGTTATGAGTTAATTTTATCTATAAATTGTAAAGGCTCAGGCCTCCCAAATGTAAATTAATCTCTTAAGCTTTTCTTTAAAGTCTTTAATAATGCATTTCACATTCACAATGTGGAAATTTGATTGACAAGAGTACTTGTATAAGAAATAGGGTTTCCTTATGAGTTATTTATACACCCTTTACGTGCTTTTGGTTCAAATTTGAAAATATTGTAGGTTATTGGTTAAGAATCTAACTAGTATTTTTGCCAAAAATAAAAAAATTCTGGCTAGTATTTCACGTTTTCTATTTATCAATAAAAACAGTTCAAATTTTCTATTTATCAATAAAAACAGTTCAATGTCGTATAATGATCTTCAAAATGCATCATGTTTAAATGAAAATAGTTAAGTGGACATGATTGTTACTAGAGCACGGCATGAGTATGTACAAGTATTATTCTCACCTACTCTGTTTTTTTATTTTGGTAACAATCACCTACTCCGTTTCATTCAAAGTTGACAATGGATTATCCTACTTAAAATCAACTATTAAAACGTATTGTTGTTTTAGGTCACATGCATGCATGAAAAGAAAGATAAGCATGCCAAACTTGTATACAAGAAGCGCAGCATGGAAAATTGTACCCTGAAGGGTATTGGCTTTTGGCTGCTTCTGAATTGAATGTCAAATTCTTGTTAATTAATTAGGTTAGTATAACAAAACAAGTTTCCCTAATCCGTTAATTCTGCAAGGGATTTAGAAATTAGATGGTATTTGGATTCTAATTATATATAACATCCGGTTGGACTTTGTCTAAACGGTGAAATGGTGAAAGTGATCTGGATTTCATTAAGAATATTTATATATAGTTAATTTTTCACCTAACCATTTATTTGTTTTCTTGTTCAGTACTACAAGTTGGATTTGTTTGTTATCAGAACCATCACCTCTTTCAGATCGTGTGTGGATCAATGTCCTTTCTGAAATCAAAGTCGGTGCAAGTAACGTCTATTTTATCAAACAAAACTAGTCAAGCTCAAACATATTCAAACAGCAAGGTTGGTGATAATTAAATTAAAAAAACAAAAACAAAAACCAGGGGACATCCCAATCTCAAAAGCGTTTTGCGCGTGGCCTGTTGCTTAATTTCCATATGTCAACATTAGTAGAGACGTGCATGGCCTTTTGTGCTTCTCCATGATCTCTCTGTCTTCAATCTTCACAACAATGAGAATCTTGATCATTAGTCTTGCCTTAAAAATTGATATACTTCCCGCGTTTCATCATTTTAAACAAGTATCCCTTCCATAAAACTAAGGCCAACTCAATTAGATACATAAATAAGGCATGGATTAAATCAATAAATATACCATAAAACTAAGGCCAAGTCAAAGAAAGTGTGTAGAAACAAAGCCTGGATTAAATAAAAAAATATAAAATAACAGTTGTGAATGTTTGTAAAGTAATATAGGTTGCACTGCCAAGCGAAAAGAAAAGGTCAACTATATTTGTACAGAAAAATGCTCAAGTTAGTATATATTCTAAATTTTCTATAAAAGGAAATCAATTTTATTATTAATTATGAACCAAACACTCTAACGAGTAAAGGCCTAAGACCAACTCCAATGGTGGGTTAAAAGCCAAATTACCTCCTAAAATTTCCCCCCAAACCCACTCCAACCCAAGGGGAAAATTTGGGCTAAATGCTAAATGCTAAACCAATGCCAGATTCCCCCCGAAATTTAGCCCAGAAATCATAATTTAAAATTTTCAATATTTATCGGAATTAAAAATTTTTTAGATTAAAATGTTCATAAAATTAATTTACGATAGTCTACATATTTATTTTTTTTTTAAATTAATTTAACAAAAAAATAGCCTAAGTTCATTTTTTAATAATCCCGGGTCAAAATTTTAGGCTAGAACGGTTGAAGTAGAAAAGTTGTTTTTGGGCTAAAAGCTAAATTTTTCGGGCTAAAATATTTGGCTTTTAGCCCAACCATTGGAGATGGTCTAAAGGAGCGGGATGGAAAGATTTTTAAAACTTGTTCACCAAACAAGGTGTAAATTCACACGCCAGTTAATATAATGAATGAAGCTTGAAGTTGGCTTAGGTTCAAATAAATGATCAATTGTAACACTATTGTTAGTTCTCACAACTAGGGTGTATCCAATTACGATTTTGATGAATTTTGAAAGAATTCAGAAATCTAGATGTATATATTCAATTAAAATTTTAAATGAATCTATCAAACTCTATTAATATTCAATCTTAATTTTTGAAGAGTCTATCAAAATCTGATGGTATTCAATCTCTAGTTTTTTTAAATGTTTCAAAATCTAATTGTATTCAAAATTCAATGAATTTGTAGGAATTTAGGAGTTGAAGAATTTTGGTGGATTCTAGAGTGGAAAATATAAATACCAAAAGCCCTCACAAATCATACCTCTACCCCTAAGATTTCATCGTGATTCCTCCCTCTACAAAATATTAGCAAACCTAGATATGAACGAACTATTCTTCTAGGTAAACATGTAAAGGTAACACACCACGAAATCTACAAACTTCTTTTTTCGATTTTTTTACCTTTTCTGTATGGCCAAATCTTTATCTTGTTTCTCTTCAAGGAAGACAACTTGTAATCAACAATGTTCTTGTCTTCTCCTCATGGCTACTTTTGTTTATTATTTGTTTTAGAGAACCTTAAATCTTGATTCAACTCAATTGAATTCTAAGCATCAATTCCCTTGCTTGAACCTTTTTTTATTTGTTCAATTTCTTGCCTGATCTTGGTATCTCATAATCACCCAACATATGTTGTACTTGCCAATACCACTCCTCTTCATCACCGTAGAAATCTTCCTTTCTTTTCTACTTTTCTTTTGGCATCCTCATTGTGACCTTTGACATCTTATGTAAATGCTATAAAAGCTCCATTAAACTCCATAAAAAATTCGTATAAAATTCCTTTTAAATCCACGTGAAGTCTATGTGAATTCATTAAATTTCATGTGGAGTTATTTCTATTAAAATTCATAGACTCCATGGGAGTCTATAATTCTATTAGAATTCATCAAATTCTTAATTGAATACATCCCCAGCTTCTTTTGTGTTATATAAAGAACTTAGAGCTAAGTAGTTAAGAGTATTTATTTCGATACCTAAACTTTTGGTTTTAGGTTTGATTCCTCACTCATCTTTTACATAAAAGTTATTATAAAAGTCATTAGCTTTGGGAGGCCTTTTAGAGTAGTTTGACAAGATAAGTAGTTTCGTTTTGTTTAACGGACTCTACTTATGTTAGGGAGAGCACATTTAGGATATCACACTGTAATGCATCTAAGGGGTGAGACATACTATATTATTGGGTTCTATATCATTACATAAAGGTGCAATGCGGTCTTTTGAAGTATGATCTCTACTTATGTTGATAATGTCTTTGCAAGATGTGTGTGTGTGTGTGTGTGTGTGGACCTTAATTAGTGCTCATTTCTCATTTATATATGTTCATGTATAGTATCTGAAGTCACAAATCAAACGGCTAGCTACTAATTAATTAATTAAATGAAAATTTTACTTTATCATAATCAACTTGGATTTAAATTCAACCATGGTTGGATCTATAACTTTCAATTCCTGATATTTTCCGTGTTCTGTATCAACATGGAAACGAGCTTGGACTAAAAAGGTATATACCATGTACATGTAGTATTCTAATCTCAAAGCCAATCTCCATATTATTCAATAAATAGTCCCTTTTTTTTTTGGTACAATATATTGCATGATCTTAGATTATGCTACTTTGCAAAATCATGAAAAACATATACCTTTCTAATCATGACAACAACACACACTAATTGATTTTCCGACAGTTCAATCTTAATTCTCCATCATTCCCAGTAAGAGGCTTGATGTTACCCATCTTGATCATAGAGGCTGAAAAGTCTCTAGCAAAAGCAAATGGGTTCCTGCTGTATTTAAACACCAGCTTATCACTATCGGTGCCATTATTCTTATATAGCTCTTGATCAGAATGGAGGAGACCCTTTTGTTTCAACAAGGAATTAAAGTAGACGGTATCAAATCTCCTTGTAGTTGCATCTAGAGGCAATGTATTGTCATTTCCTCCACTTGATGGGCAATTTTGTTGCGCTGAGGCTGCGAAGCTGGGGTCTATGTTGGTGTCATTGTAAATTCTGGCCCGGAAGGTGGTGCACCGAGCTAGTCCAATGGTGTGGGCGGCTGAGAGGACAACTAAGTCTGTTAGGTCTAGACCATGAGCTTGGAAGTTAGAGAGAAGCTGCGGGAAGTTGAAAATTGGGGGTGGAAGATTTCTATTTGCATCATTCAAGCTTGCAGTTCTTGCATCTCTTCTTCCTAACGGGACTTGGTAAAGAGGTCCACCCAGCTAAAAAACAACAGACACGAACACAAATTTCGTTAAAAAAGAATTACTGTTAGAATCGTCAAATTTATGCATCAAACGATATGACAGTGTAATATATTTTGCATTGCGGCCACTTAATAACCTCAATAATGTCAGCATTTATTTTTAACAAGATATATACTGACATGCGCATACTGAGACAATATTAATGAACCCAGCGTTATGAATGTACTCACAAGGAATACAGAATCACGAGCTGCAACTGCTAATATATCAGCACATGAGACCACACTGCGTTTGCAAGCTTTGTCCACGGCGTTTTTTATATCGTCGATCACATCGAATCCCCTTACTGAATTCACATTTGGGAAAGCTGTCTTCTCACCAGTGAAGCTCGAAGTGTCATCAAGTAGAATTGATCCATCACAGCCCTGTACATAGTCAACCATGAATATTAATATTTCAGCCACTAAATAAATGAACAATTTCATAACTAAAGACAATTCTGGCAGCCGCAATGCATGCAAATGCACCGAATATGGTTTAGTCTAATTACATTAACAAAGCAGTCATGGAAGTGAAGGCGGAGTAGAGAGGCTCCGATTCGTGGCTCGCGAAAGATGGCCTGCTTGACAACTCTTCTAATGGCTGGTAGTGCCTGAGGGCACACTCTGTTGTAGAAACCAGCACTTAGTTGTGCAGACGTTGGTATTACAGTAATGGAAACTACCACTGCAATACATACTAGGAAAGATTGAAGGGGAGCCATGACAATATAGGTATAGTTAGTTTCTTGTCCAATTGCTAAGCAGTGATGATGAAGATCAAGGAGTTTGAGTGCTTTTATAGAGGAATTTTTGGGTTTTGGGGGGCGGATAAGGCTAGTTTGCATCTGCCACTTGTTCCAACAATATAATTATCTGATGTATATAATATGCATGCATAATTAACTTATGGGTAATGTTAGAGAGGCCAAAAATTTTAAACCAAATTTGTAAATCAAATGATGTAATTGTTGATGATTAGATTATTACTTTAGCATTGATTAACGTGCTTATATTATATTAGTGACACATCATTTTGTTTGCAAAATTGATTTAAAATTTTAGTCTCCTTTATTAAAAGCACGGAATATATAGCCTTTTTATTATAGTTCTGGACCAATTCCGCAATACGTGTAATTTAGGGTGAGGAATTACTCTAAAACAAGACATAGATAGCATAATACAGAAGCGATAATATTGTTGTTGTGTACGTATGTCATCGACTAAATCAACCCAAGACGAGGGGCAGCCAGTCTCTGCATTTCTGTATCTTAATGTATACGATAGAAGGTTTGCCGTTTGCCAACTCAAGTTGGCGATTTGAATCATTTGATGAATGATAAAAAAATAAAAGAGAAGTTGACCATGTAATAATAAATAGGAAGTTTGAAGATTTCCAGTGAGATGTTTGAGCACCGAAAGTCGTATAATTCTTGTTTTTCATAAGGTCAAACCCTTTGTATATAACTCGGGATATGATGGCTATCATTCTCAAGAAATTTCAATAGAATAATATTTTCCCTATAACTGTTCTAGAAATCCTTGCCTAGCGTTGCTTAGGCGGGACAGTTGGCCACCGTCTCGATTAATGTCTAGGCGTTTGAAAATTAAGAAAGGGCAACTAGACCGCCTAGCCACCCGCTTAGCCTGCCCAGACCCGCCTAGGCACCAACTAATGTTGCAACTCACTTAGACAAAAAATAGATAACTTTCATTTTGCGTTTTATTTTTTTCAATAAATTGTAAGAGATTTGTTAAATACTTAAATGAATACACATTATATTCATGTTCCCTATGTTTTCATTATGTTCTAATACTTCCTAATATATATGTCATTCTATTTTGTAGTTTATAATGTAATTACATATATTTTATGTATAAACACACTTATTTACACGAAATATAATAGATTTACTTAAATCTGCCTAATCCGCCTAGACGCTAGGCCCCAGCTCGCCACCTGACTAACGCCTAACATCTTTTAGAACCTTAGGACATAAGTTGTTTTAGATTTCTTATTATCTAATGCCATTTGATTCTTTGAATTAAGCTCTTAGGCAACTACTAAGTTCTTAAGAATAAAAACGTTCACATACTAAACTTTGATGCAACAAAACTATATTAGTTAAGAGGATTTCCAAAAGGGGTTCCTTTTTTAAGCTGAGTATTTGCTATAATTGTTGCAAATTAAGGCCCAATTTGGTGTTATTTTTTTCACCAAAAATTGTTTCAGTGTAAAGTTAAGCAGTAAAAAAGTTTTTGGTAAAAATAAAATATTATGTACTTTAAAAGCAATGGCCTCCAGACAACTTTTAAAAGCAGCATGCATATAAGTTGTTTTTAAAAGATGTTTTAATAAAAAGCCGAGTTGAGTCTTTAATGAATATTTTTAATTCATGTAATACGCTCACTAATTCTTAAAAATGACATTATTTATCCTTTTAGACACATTTTATCCTTGGAGAACAAAGTGAACACCACCACCTACCACTACAAACCCTAACTTCTTACACCATTGTCATTACCATCATCATTGTTGCCAATACCACCACACCACAATCGCGCTACCACCACAACCACCACCACCACAACCATATCCACCGCCACTACCACCACTACCACCATAACCCATAACCACAATTGCCATTACCATTGTTGCCGCCACTACCACCTCCATAAACACAATCACCACCACTGTCACCAAACCACAACCAAAACGACCACTACCATCATTGCAATCACCACCATCGCCGTTATTGCCGCCCCTACCACCATTGTTACCTCTACAGCCCAACCACCACAATCTTTTATTGGCACCACCACCACCATCACAACCATTGCCCTTGTTACCGTTGTTAGTTGTTGTCGCTCACACTATCATGTCCATTTTTGTCATTATATACAATTATATCACTTTTACATTAAAATTTACCAAACGTTTTTACACTGATTTTCTTACTCAAAACACTTTTAAAAATACAATTTATCAAATAGTCGGCTACTTTATTTTGCAATGACTAATTTTAAAGCACTACAAAAGTAGTTTTTTTAAATAAATAAAAAAATCATAGCAATCCCAAATTAGTCCTAAATCATTTTAGTTAGCCAACTTTTAATTTCAATCATTTATAGAAACGATATTTATTAGCTAAATTCTATTGTACATCAAGGACATCTACAAAACATTAAGAATGAAAGTAATAACCCAAAAAAGAAAAAACTAGAGCCGAGCAAAGCCACACAACTAAAACAATAAACCAGTTATATGTTTTTTATCCCTATTAATAAACTCGAAACATAAAGATCTGGACTCTGGTTGTGAAATACAATCCTTAAGACATTATTTTCATGAGTTTTTAGAGGCTAATTAACCTAATTTAGGAGGCTAGGAGCCTAATAACTACTAGAGTTGTTGGATTACCTTTTTCTGTCGACACTTCGATATGGTTTAGCTTATCAGCCGCATACTATTATATGTATAATTTCATAAGAATTCGATTAAATTGGATTAATCACGAAAAAATTTCAAAGTTTTGTGGATGATATTGTAGTGTTACAGGCTTACAGCTCAATTCACTCATAAACTAACATACTTCACAAGCTCGAAATCTATAGATACATTGAATCAAAGACTAAAAACGCTAAGTGCATGCGTGCATGACTAGTAGAGAAGTTTGATGGCCGGTGGGCGGCGGTAGATGTAATGGAAGAGGAGGGGGAACTGCTGAACTACTGGTTTTCTGTTATTTACTTGTGTTAATGCACAAAACCGGAAGGGTCTTGGAACAACGTAAATCCAACCATGAATCTGCAAGAAAGTAAAGAACACAAGATGTATCGTGGTTCATCCCAATGTTTGGGTTACGTCCACACTAATGTTGATATTGTTTCACTCTAAATGGTGAATATACAAGAAGGCTAGAGGCAGTGTGCTCTCTAGCCTATTATTTGTGTGCTCTTTTCCTATGGCCTAAAACTTGATCTCCCCTAATGAGGAGAATGATGAGTCCTTTTATAGAATAAGGGTTCCTCACTTATTACATATTTACCCCTTCATTTATTACATAATTACATTTTAGTCCCCTGAGTATTTATACGATGTCTAAATACAGAGACCATAAGTATGGTACAAACTTGTATCTTATTTTTTTAGTACTCTTTCTAAGATATTTTGTTTCTATATGAATTTTTTTTTTTTGTTACAACGGAAAGATCCGAATCATCGGTCTAACCTGGTCCCAACCCGATTTCCCATTCAACCCTTAGTCATATGACACGTTCCGAACATCAGGGTAGGTACGTGCTGGCCGACACCCGAAGGTGACACAAGCCATTTAGGATGCATGAGAACAAGAAATAAATAAGACTTATAAATTTAAATATAATTAATATGCAAATGAAGAACATGTTCAAAGCATACAACTAATTTACTGACACTAGCAAGGAAATAACATAAAATTTAATGAATAAAGGAATGGGTTCCACATCGAGAGGACTCGAAGATGCCGATGCGGAAGTGCCTTGATGCCGAGATTGTACACTTCGATTCTAAGTTCTGAAGAGACGCAAAACAAACATGAGTTTACCAAGTTGATATATATAATACTAAAACATTTATCAACATACTAACTCTTAAAGTTTTATGAAAACTAATAGCACAATATGTGATAGGTTTTTCCGAAAATCCTAGTATGCTGTAAAACTTCATAAAACATATCTCGTATATAGTATGCTAACTAGTGCTATCAGTATCGTCCGAAAGCATATAGAACTCTTCCTTCAGAACACTTCCTTAACAAATATCAATCATCTGCAGGCTCCTACAACACCCAACCCGAAAGTATCAATCGCCCAAGGCTCCTACAGCACCCAACCCGAATGTCAATATAAGTATCAATCGCTCGAAAACTCCTACAACACCCAACCCAAAAGTCAATAATAGGGACCACTAGATACGCACAAAACCATTGAAAATAATATTTCCAAACATAGGTACATATATCTCAAAAGCATCTTCATAATATAAAGTCATTCATCATCTATACTATAAAGAAGTGTGTAAAAACATGTTCTAAATAGTATATCGTCATCCATTAAATATTCTACAAGAACATGGATGAGATAGAAAATATGTATTCCAAAATAAGCTCAGTATCATAAAACATAATCATTAAATCACGTTTTCATGTATGCATTTATACTATTAAAACATACATTTTAGAAGGAGTCCACTCACACTACTTTGCCATAAAAAAGATGTGCAGACTAGCAAAGGCTAAGCGCCGCAATATATGCACCTAAGCATAAAAAGGGTTCAATTAGTTAAACTCTACTCAAACGATTTAATTTGGAAAAAAAGGACATCGAAAACAGGCCTGGGACATCGAAATTAGCGTAAGAGGGTTCCGGATGAAACCCGAAAATCAACTGTTAACGTTGATCGGTCAAAGTCAACGGTCATCGTTGACTAGGTCAACGGTCACACCGGGTCAAAAGCCGGACCGGTTCAGTAGGCTGGGCCGGGTTCTTGGGCTTGGGTCCTAAGGTTAGTGGACCGGATCCATGGCCCAAAGGCCTGGATCCAATAGGGTTTTGGGTCTAGGCTTTTAAGTGGGCTGGCTGCAAAGGCCCGAAGGCCTAGGCCTACACGGCTTTAACGCTTAAGACCGAAAGGGTTTGGGGTTTCCAATTGGGCTAGGCATTGAGGCCTGGCCCGATTGTTTTTGGGTTATAAAATAAAACAATATAAATAAACATAAAAGGGTTTGGGCCATACAGGTTTAAACGGGCTTAGGGCCCGATTTCTTAATGCGACCCAAAAAGGGCCTAGGTTCACTGGACTTGGGTCAGTGACCCATTCCTCGCCGGGGATGGAGGCCGGAGCCTCCCGTGCTTCGGTCGACACCAAAACGTAACCCTAGACTCCGATCTAAGTGTCAACTTGAAAAGTGAGACAATGAGAAGAGGTTGCTACCCTTGGTTTGCCGAGAAAAGGTCGGGGGTGGCCGGAATTTCGTTTGAAACGCACGGGAGTCCGTCGGGGTTTCCTGGGTTGCTGGGCTTCGCTGAGCTCCATAGAGACGAGTGAGGGTGAGAGAGAGAGAGCCCACGAAGCCGGTGGTGGTGGCGCGCCGTCGTCGGGGTGTGGGTGTCTCAAGTTTGCGTAGGTGGTGTGGGTTCGATCGGGGAGAAAGTGGGAGAGTTAGAGAGCTGAGAGAGAGAGAGAGAGAGTGAAGAGGTTGACTCGGGGAGAGGAGGAGGAAGAGAGAGAGAGAGAGTTCAGTGCTTGCCATGTGGCAGCGTGAGGGAGAAGGGAGAACAAGATGGAGGGTCCGGATTAGATAAGAATAAGGACCCAAATGCACATTTTAAACACTTTTTGGGATAAAGTGAAATTACAATTTAAAAATTGGGGGTGGGGTTTCACATCATAACTGGCGCACCTGTAGGTTAATTTTTTTTTTTTAGTAATGTGATAACATTAGTGGGTTAATAGGTTAGTTGTTAGGAGGCATGAGAATCAGTGGGGATTAAATCCACACCGAAATGTATACGCATGAGCTTTTCGCCATTACGGTGAAGCTTCATCTACATATTTTTAGTTATTTAAGAGAAGTGAGAAGAGAACTTTTGAAAAATGACACGTTAACTTAGCCATTAGAAATGCATGAAGCTGTAAATAGAATAATAAGGCTAATTGTTAGCTCACACCTAATAACTTGGCCATTTAGCTACTAATTAATTAATTAAATATATTTTTTTTTGCCAAACAATAGAGATTTGTTAGATTAGGGAGCTGACGGTTCAACCATGGTTGGATCTATAACTTTAAATTCCTCATATTTCCGTGTTCTGTTCAATATGGAAAAGAGCTTGGCTTTTTACATACCATGTACACGTTGTATTCTAATCTCAAAGCCAATCTCCATATTATTCAATAAATAGTCGTTTTTGGGTACATTATATAGCATGATCATAGATTATGCTACTTTGCAAAATCATGAAAAACATATATCTTTTTCATCGTGACAACAACACACACTAATTGATTTTCCGACAGTTCAATCTTACTTCTCCATCATTCCCAGTAAGAGGCTTGAGGTTACCCATCTTGATCATAGAGGCTGAAAAGTCTCTAGCAAAAGCAAATGGGTTCCTGCTGTATTTAAACACCAGCTTATCACTATCCGTGCCATTATTCTTAAATAGCTCTTGATCAGAATGTAGGAGACCCTTTTGTTTCAACAAGGAATTAAAGTAGACGGTATCAAATCTCCTTGTAGTTGCATCTAGTGGCAATGTATTGTCATTTCCTCCACTTGATGGGCAATTTTGTTGCGCTGAGGCTGCGAAGCTGGGGTCTATGTTGGTGTCATTGTAAATTCTGGCCCGGAAGGTGGTGCACCGAGCTAGTCCAATGGTGTGGGCGGCTGAGAGGACAACTAAGTCTGTTAGGTCCAGACCATGAGCTTGGAAGTTAGAGACAAGCTGCGGGAAGTTGAAAAATGGGGGTGGAAGATTTCTATTTGCATCACTCAAGCTTGCAGTTCTTGCATCTCTTCTTCCTAACGGGACTTGGTAAAGAGGTCCATCCAGCTAAAAAGTAACAAACACAAACACAAATTTCATTAAAAAAGATTACTGTTAGAATCGTCAAATTTATTCACCATATGTCAGTGTTTAATATATTTGGCATTGCGGCCACTCTATAGCCTCAGCATTTTTTTTAACATTCTGACATGCGCATACTGAGACAATATTAATGAACCCAGCGTTATACTCACAAGGAACACAGAATCACGAGCTGCAACTGCTAATATATCAGCACATGAGACCACGCTGCGGTTGCAAGCTTTGTCCACGGCCTTTTTTATATCATCAATTACGTCGAATCCCCTCACTGAATTCACATTTGGGAGAGCTGTCTTCTCACCAGTGACGCTCGAAGTGTCATCAAGTAGAATTGATCCATCACAGCCCTGTACATAGTCAACCATTGTTAGCGGTCCCACATCGGTGGGGGGTAAAGAAAAGCAATAACTTTAAGTAGGATTACCCCACTCTAACTAATACCAACCAAAACCCTTGTGATAAAACCCCACATCTAACGGATTTGGCAGATGGTAAAGTTGGACAATATCTGTGTCATTAGAGTGGGGCCTCTCGGACCCGTTGATCTAAAAAAAATTCAACAACCATGAACACAATAATATTTCAGCGACTAAATAATGAACAATTTCATAACTAAAGACAATTCTGGCAAGCCCAATGCATGCACATGCACCCAATTTAGTTTAGTCTAATTACATTAACAAAGCAGTCATGGAAGTGAAGGCGGAGTAGAGAGGCTCCGATTCGCGGCTCACGAAAGATGGCCTGCTTGACAACTGCTCTAATGGCTGGTAGTGCCTGAGGGCACACTTTGTTGTAGAAATCAGCACTTAGTTGTGCAGACGTTGGTATTACGGTAATGGAAACTGCCACTACAATACATACTAGTAAAGATTGAAGGGCAGCCATGACAATATAGGTATAGTTAGTTTCTTGTCCAATGGCTAAGTAGTGATGATGAAGATCAAGGAGTTTGAGTGCTTTTATAGAGGAATTTTCTTCTATGTTTTATTTTTGGGTTTTGGGGGCGGCGTAGGAGGTGTGGTGTCAGTCTCTACATTTCTGTATCTTAATGTATACAATAGAAGGTTTGCCGGCCGTTTGCCAACTCAAGTTGGCGATTTGAATCATTTGATGAATGATTAAAATAAATAAAAAAGAAGTTGGCCATGTAATAATAAATAGGGAGTTTGAAAAATTTTCAATATAATAATATTTCCCTATACTTTGCATAGGTTTCTTATTATCTAATGCCATTTGATTCTTTGAATTAATCTCTTAGGCAACTTCCTAAGTTCTTGAGAATAAAAACTTTGACATACTAAACTTTGATGCAAACAAAACTATACTAGTTAAGAGGACTCCCAAGGAGATCCTCTTTTTTAAGCTAAGTTTTTGCTGTATTTGCTTCAAAAAGTCAATTTAGTTAGCCAACTTTTAATTTCAATCATTTATACAAATGACATCCATTATCTAAATTCTATTGTACATCAAAGACAGCTACAAAACACTATAAACATAATAACCCCAAAAAGAAAAAACTAGAGCGGAACAAAGCCGCACAACTAAAACAATAAACCACTTATAATGTTCTTATGCCTATTCATAAATTCAAAACATAAAGGTCTAGAATCTGATTGTGAAATATAATCCTTTAAGACATCATTTTTTATGAGCTTTTAGAGGTTAATTAACCTAATTTAGGAGGCTAGCTTGGAGCATAATAACTACTAGAGTTGTTGGATTACCTTTCTTTGCCTACACTTCCCTATGGTTTAGCTTATGATCAGCCGCATTCTATTATATGTATAGTTTTATAAGAAAAAAGATAAAGTTGGTTTAATCACGAAAAGTCTCAAAGTTTGTGGATGATGTTGACGAATATCTTATATAATCTTACTCCATTATAAGTTGGAAGACTCGGACCAGGTGCTGTGATTCTGTTACAGGATTACAGCTCAATTCACTCATAAACTAACATATATACATCACAAGCTCAAAGTCTATAGATACATTAAATCAAAGATTAAAAACGAAAAGTGCATGCGTGCATGACTTGTAGAGAAGTTTGATGGCCGGTGGGCGGCGGTAGGTGCAATGGAAGAGGAGGGAAAGTGCTGGGCTACTGGGTTTTCTTTTATTTACTTGAATCTTATTTTTTTAGTACTCTTTCCAATATATTTAGTTTAGTATGTATTTTTTAGGTTACAACGGAAGGATCCGAATCATAGGTTTATAGGTCTAACCTGATCCCAACCCGATTACTCGTTCAACCCTCAGTCATAACTGAGGCACTTGTAAGTTAATTAATTTTTTTATTGGAGCAATAACATTAAGTTAATAGTTAGTTGTTAGGTGGCTTGAGAATTGGTGGAGATTAATCCACACTAAAATGCATAGGCATGAGCTTTTTGCCACTACTGTAAAGCTTCATCTGTATGTTTTTAGTTATTTAAGAGAAGTGAGATGAGAACTTTTGAAGGAGTAACATGTTAACTTAGCCATTTAGAAATGAATGAAGCTGTAAATAGAATAAGGATAATTGTTAGCTCACACCTAATAACTTAGCCATTTTGTTTTAATTAATACTAGTCTTCTGACATAATTGAATTTGCAGTTCTGATCACCTATATTAGTATTGATTATTTATTGGATAGTGGTAGTAATTCTACATTTCTGCTTCGAGACATGGCATATAAGTATTTCGCACCAAATCTAATCAAACAAGAACTATGAAAACTTAGAAATAAAAATTACAGCATCTGAAGTCACTTGGTTTTACTGAACTAGATCATTTTAAATGGCCCGGATCAGTTTATTTTGCGACAGTTGGTACGAACTTGACCACTCTTTCCCGTAAGCGGGCTAAGGCTCCCCATTTTCAGCATGGCATTTGCAAAATCTGTATAAAAAGTTTCGGCAGTGGTGCTATAAGTTTTAACCAGAGAATCTGTTGAGCCACCACTGAAAAGCTGCTGATCAGAATGCATTAGACCCTTGCTATTCACCAGGTTCTTATAATAAGCATTATCGAAGATGAAAGGGCTTGTGACGTCTAGTGAAGAAAGGTTGTCATCAGTCCCCGAGCTCGCAGTACAGTTTGATTTCAAAGATGTAGCAAATGATGAATCGATGTTAGTCTCATTATGTATCCGTTCTCGAAACACTAGACACCTTGCTTGGCCCGTTGTGTGAGATCCTAGTCACAAATTTTTGATGATTTTCAATGGTGATTAATATAATTGCTTGGAAAGTCAAGTAATTGAAATTCGAGAATTTCCCAAATATGTTGTTGCTTTTTTTTCGTTACATATGTACTTACCCGAGAGAGCTACCAATTCTTTGGTAGTAAATCCTTTAGTTGAGAAAGAAGTGATGAGGTCATTAAGATTTAGACTTGGAGATGGGAGCTCACTAGTTGCAGCACTTAAACTTGCTGTGGTGGAGTCCCTTCTGCCCAACTGAACCGTCCATGAAGGCCCTCCCAACTGCATGACCATATATACATTTAAATCAATTTCCGTAAATTTTATTCTAACTTATACATTTTATGTTACTTACTGAAACAACTGAATCGCGAGCTGCAATGGCAAGTATATCTGCGCAGGAAACAACCCCGGGGCAGGCACCTTCTAGCTGAGATTTTATGGTATCGATCAATTCAAATCCCCTCAATGAGTTTGTATTTGGTGGCGCCGTCTTTTCCCCAGTAAAATTTGCAGTGTCATCTAATAGAACAGACGCATCACATCCCTATTTGAAATAACACGAAAAAATCGTCAATACTAATAATGACCAAGGAGAAGGATTTTATTTGTGACATAAGATTTGAACTGAATTAGTACAAAAGAAAGTTAATCTTGTGAAATACATGCGTGCATGCAAGGTTACTATTTTCTTTCTACAGCAAGAACTATTTCATAAATGCGCTCGCAAAATCTGAGAGTGGACGGAGGGTAGGAAGGGACATACATTGACAAAGCAATCGTGGAAATGGAGACGGAGTAAGGATGCCCCCATGCGATGCTCCTTCACCACTGCATTAACAACTGCATTCCGAACAATGGAAAGGGTTCGAGGGCACGTTGTCGAGTAGTAATTGGAGGACAATTGGGCAGACGATATCCTAAACAGGAATAAAAGCACAAAGAAGCAGAATCTGATATAGCGTGAGATAAAAGCCATAGCCAAAAAGATAGAGGGTACAATGTACTTCTTTTCCTTTTTTCTTTCTCCAGTAGAATGGACCTTAAGGTTGCATAAATAGAGGATTACGTTAGTGGACTATAAACTGTTTGCCGATTTACTATTATTTGTTCCAAGTCAAAGGTCCTAAAGGTTTAGCCAAACCAACCAAAGTCGTCAGATTTTAATTGTTATCTGAACCAGCAAAACATGATAAAAATCAAATATGAAGGGAAATGATTTTGGCACATCGTTATATTACAAATGTATTACTTTATCTTTTTATTGTCTTAGAATTGAATAAATTAAGAGAAAATAAGAGAACAATAAAATGAGACAAGTTTAGAAGAAGAAAATGAGAGTTCGAAAATCATTAAGCAAACATCAAATACAAATTTTTTATCAATTTAATTATTGTTTAATTAGTATTTAACCCTTCAACCCAAATTCCACTTCATAGGAAAAGTGTCTGGTGGCCTACAAATCATTGTAATGCATGTTGAGAATGAATCATATATTGATGAGAAGAGAAATCTTGCATGGGCTTATAAATATGTTATGCTACTCTATATTGCCAATTGGATTTAAGGTGGAACCCTAACTTTCTTCATAGTATCAAAACCAGGTTTGTCCCACGTGTGAAGGTTAACAACTATACGTGCTCCACGCCATCCGATTTGTGTTGTCCATGTGTTAAGCTTAAAAATATGTCACACATATGGGACGTGTTGAGAATGAATCCTACATTTATAAGAGATGAAACTTTACATGAACTTATAAGTAAATTGAGATACTTTCTTCAATGCAGAAGATGTTCCTCTGAATTTTACTTTGTTACTTTTTCTAGATAATTTTCAAGTTATCGAAGTGGGAGAAACCAAACACAATAGTGGTTAATTTGACCATGACTGTTATATGTTAGTGTGTGAACGTGTTTTTTCATGGAGGTATCTAATCAGTCAATCGAACAAAAAGGCTGATGCCACTTCCATATTTTCTACCACCTTTGCGTGACCATGGTTGAATAAATGTTTGTGCAATGTCCCCAAACTTTAGAATCTTCCAACACCTTGTAGTATAGGCACAAATTCTTACATTCAACACGGATATACCTTGTAGTATAGGCACAAATTCTTACATTCAACACGGATATGCCGGATTATTTTATCACATAAGATATCTCCGATTACACTCAAGTTGTTCTTCTTCGATGGTTGCAAAGTACGCTTCATAGAAGACTTTTTTACACGAATTTAGTGGCATCTGAAGGATTTTATTCAACGTTTTCGGTTTTCCTTTGAATATGGCTGGTTTATATTTGACAAAACCATAAGATCAGCTAAAGTAAAATCATGACAGGAAAGATTACGAAAGAGATAATATGGACTTAGTGGACCTAAGATAAATTTAATATAATTGTCATCTTCTAGTCACACGATGTTCATGTCTGGTTGGTCAGTATTCGTCTTGCCAATTAGAGTCTTGAAAGCATTGAAGACGCTAATTAACATAGTTTTTCTTTTTTTTTTGACAAAACTGAGATATTCTTAGCTAACACAATATTCATAGAGGGTGATTCTAACTCAAGGGCAAAAGAACGTGTACACTGCTCTAATCAAATGATCTAAACCAAATAGGTATTTACATAGTGAATAGAATTCCAAACATAAACAAGTACGAAGGTCAAAATTTCTTGGGTGCAAACATCAAACCAAACTACCATCACTTTACGTATTATAACAAGTGAACACTGAAATAACATAACAGCAATAATATTAATATATAAAAGTTTGCAACACCATGTCGTATGATACGGTCACACCAAAAAATTTCTCCAAACCGAAACATTTCTCCAAAATTTGACCTCGCTGCATAGAAGAGCTAAACCATAAATTAAACCGAAAATTCTGTAAATCCAACACTTGTGCATCTTAATGACACAAACAAGACAATGCAATGTAAAGCAACTATAAAATTCTAAACCAAAAGTGATCTTCCCTAATGTATTTTATTCAAAACATTCTATTCAGTCGAAAATTTTGTTGTATAACAAAATTAAACGATACAATCAAATCTTATTTTCCGGCTATCCAGAATTTTCACAATCCCTAATCACATATTCTTTGTTGTGCCTTCTACTACGACTCAGAGACGATCAGAATACAAACTTTTCCTCCTCCGCACCGATGGTTTGTAATCTATCTCCCATCTCCTGGAGAGTAGCTGCCATGCTATCACTAATGCCCAGGAGATACTGCAGGCGCGATAATTTCTCAGGTGCCGCGCCACTTTTCATGTATATAGCGAAGAGATCGGCCAGCTCCTCTGGAACATCCCATGAAAGTGGCTTGGCAGGCACAGCTTTGTCACAAGCCAGCAAGTCATTAAGAGAGGATACCTGCAAAGCACAACAAATCATCAAACTCTGCCATTCCATCAAATTTACCGGCCTATCTCCATCAATTAACTAAGCAAAATTAGCATGTTGGAGTTACAGGACTAAAATAATAAAGATAAAACTAATCCATACCACTCCTTGACGATTTCTCTGCCTCAGAAGTGACACAGCTTGAATCAATGAGTTTGATAATCTGGTCTGTGCAAGCTCTCGAACAACATTCTTGGCCTTCTCAGCATTAATATTGAGATCTGCTGGGATTTTCTCATAGACTTCTTCCTCATCAAACTCTCCGGTGCCCGATGAGAATATCTCATCCACGGTCTTTTTAAACAGACTTTCTCGCAAGCTCTCAGATATCATGCTGTCTAAATTAACACTTGATTCTTTAAGTTCTCTTATCTGCTTAATATTAAGCCTCCCCTGACCAATAGCCGTTTCAATCGCAGCTGCCATTTTTGTAGTAGTTATATTCTTTATTATCTTTTCCACATACTGAGGAGGCAAGCCAACTTGCTTCTGCAATTCATTAAGTTGCTCTACCCTTGCTTTTGTCAATTGTCCATCGGCTAAAATTACCTCTGCCTGTTGCCTGAAAGCTTGCTCGGCCAGGCTCCTGTGTACTTCCACTATCTCCGTAGTGCTTAAGCCCAATATCGCCCCAAGCTGATTTAGTAGCACATATTCTGAATCATCCTTCTTTGTAGTGATCTGAGCACCAAACGGAATCCTCTTCACTTCCCCAGTTATACAAAACAATAAGTATGTTTTGTATAGGTCAGTCCTCTCTCTTTCTTCCAGGTCATCTTTAAGAGTAATCTCAGTCTGGCCGGGCTTCCCCAACTTTGCAGCAAGCTCCTTGTCAGGTCTAATCTTTCTAAGTGTCTGAATAGATTCCCATTCCTCATCCTCCAGGACCTCTGGCTCTGGCTCCTTTATTGGCTCTTCTGTGGCGGAATCAGATGATTCCCCTTTTATGTCTGCCACCAATTCAGTCACAACCAATGTGTTGAAGGCTATCATCTTTTTAAGTTCTTTTGCAGACTCAGTACGGCTACCAACTGACCGCGCTCGTTTTACATAGTTAATAAAAATCTTTCTTACCTGCATAGATTGAAGTAAACAAAGAAGAGAGCATGTTAAATTTGAATTCACAAACTTTTTACATAAAAATGTAAATAAATAAAGCGATCAAATGGATACTCACTGCCTTGCCAGCAATAGACATGGCAGCCTCTCTAGACAATCGCAGACCGTGAGCTGCCTTTCTCACAGCTTGTTTTACATCAGCGTCGTAACCATCAACACCAGATGCAATTGCATCCTTCACAACCTGGACAGAAACCACCACAAGAATCAGTATAAAGCTTATTCCAAAATAGTAGATTTTTAAACATATTAAAGCATCTCAAAACATAACAAATAGCGGAGCCTCTAATAGGAAACTACATTAAGGAGCAACTCAAACTAAGAAAAAAAAAATTTATGGTACATGTACACATGCAGATGATGGGTCATGAGGAAAACCACCATACTGGTCCATGCTAACCAAATATCGCAGATACCAAACAAAGAACCTTAAAAGAAAATTTGTAGTTACCTTTTCAAACAAACTGCCACAGATATCTGAATGGGCAGCCTCAATAGTCTGCTGAGGAATACAAAGCATGACCCGTAGCCTTAACAATGCAGCAACATCATCATCATTCAGCTCTCCATCAGCAACACACTGCTGAAGCTTTTGTCGGTATATTTCTAGAACAAGAAACACAAGTCAGATTCTGAGAGGGGCAAAATAGACTATTCATTATAACACCAAGGTAGTGTTTGATTATGAACCAAGGGAACAGATATTCTTAAATGCACATTAACTGTTTGATTGACAAAATAAAAATGGAATGACTTGGTGAGTGTTTTAGAATAATTTGTACAAATGACGAGCATTACAACTTCCATTACCTTCATGAATCTGGCTGGCTCTTTGTGGATCAAAATGCAACTCCTCACAGATATTTTGAAGGAAGGCTGCTTTGCTGTCCGCTGCTTCTAAATCACCCGATGTAACAGACTGTGAAAGACGTTTACGGTAAACCTTCGAAGTAACATCAAGCACAATGGATTCTGCCTCTCGTTTGCCTAAACCAAATATATTCCTTAACTGATTCAACGCGGAATGCTACACAACCAAAAATTAATCATGAATACGAATAGTATAAACGGCAGCAGCAATGGTAGCAGTTGTTAAAGCAGTTTACAAGCTAAAAAATATGCATGCCAGCCTTTGTTTACCTTACTCTCTTCCAAGCGACCTGTGGATAAAGTATCTGTAACATATGCTCTGAAGAGGAGCTTCAAGTCGTCCATCTTTCTATCAGCATCGTAGTCGCCACCTAAGTCAGATATACAAGTAAGTAGAGCTGGGGTGTCCAAAATTAGCCATTAGAGACGAACAACCAAGAGACCAGTACAGATTCTTACCATGTAAAGAAACTGCCCCAAGCCCAGGTGCAAAGCGAGCTGCATCTGGATGGTTCTTTAGTGAGATGAGCAAATTATTGAGTTCTAGCATTTTATCAAGCTCTTCCACAACTTCTGTGATTCCAGTGCTGAAAAACTAAGTTTATTAGATTCCACTAGTGTTACAGTTTGAAAACCCATTAATGTCATCGAAACTAAAACCTCTTAAAAAACTGAAAACAAAACAACTTCTTTCTACATTCATATTTTGCAGGACCGTAATATCTAGGACTCTTTCGTACACAAATAACATAGCAATAAGCTGCATGCACTTCTGTATGGAAGTAGTGAACATACGCTGATCTGGTTCTGGATTTGAGTATACGAAGTGCTGCTGATATATTTGCCTCAACTAGTTTTCTTGCGTGTTCTTTGAACAAGTCTTCTGCGTGCTGCATCAAACAGAATTATCCACATCAAGAAACAACTACATACAATATAGTGCAGGTCTAGTAAACACATTGCAAAGAAGGTACCTCATCAGAGAGCCGATAAATGCGTTGTGCTTCCTTAAGCTTAACAAGCTGCTCTGCGCCAATATCTGAGAATAAGATAGTTATATTTGTCAGGATTTAGCGCATAAAGGTGTAAGAGCATTACAATCTTACATAAACAAAATGTTGAACTCATCTACTGAATATTTCGCGGTTACCTCTGCCAACAGATTTTAGCTTGGAAGCATATAAACGCTGGGCATTGTCACGGATAGCCAGCTCAACCTGTCAGAAAAAGGGAACTGTGAGTCATGCAGAATTACGATGTCATACGAGTCTGAACCAATTAAGTTCCAACAACCATAGAATAACAAGTAAAATGGCAAGAACACTCCGGGAATAAAACATAAAGCACAACCATTACCAGTCAAAGCATTTACAAATCACGATACCTGGGAATCGGTAACTTTGAAGACACGCTTCCAAGGTAAGAGGAAAGATGAAGCGTCCCCAAACACAAGAGTCGAAACATATATCAGCTTCTGAAATGCCTGCACTGGAGACTCACTAACAATGGTCAAAGCCCTGTACCTCAACTATTTAAAAAGGGTAACAACAATCTCAAAGTTTATAGCACCAAAGGCCTACCCGACGCTGCTCTAGATCACCCTCGCGGTCAGTCTCAAGCCTCTGTCTGAAAATTCGCCTACCAATCTGAAACCCGTAAACCACCAATGCATTTTAAGATGGCCGAAAAAGAAAACTCATTTGCCGTCACAAACAGAGAAGTAAATAAAAACCCACCTCCATATGCATTGAAGCTGCTTCAGGGTCATCGATTCCCAGAGAATTCTTGAAGCTGACGATGGTATCCACTTCATCGCCTTTGAGTTCTTGAGCTCCAGGAGGAAGAACAGAAGTGACAAAACGACAGTACAAACCACAGAGCTCGGCATTAAACGCCTCGTCTTGCTTGCTCACACCATATCTGCAAAAAGCAACAATTTTTAACCGGGACTCACAGTAAATTGCACTACCCAGCTGAAAATTTCGCTACTTGATTCTCACTTTCTCGCAATGCCTTCGATGTCCTCCTTCTTAACAGCTTTCGGGTCGTCCAACCCAGCAACGTAATTGTGCAAGTTGACGGCGGCGACCTCGGGAGCGCAAGAGTTCAAAGCGTAGACTGCTGCCCCACCGGCGGCTCCGAGCACCGCTGCACCACCATACGCTGCGTTTTGGGATTTCCCCAACCGGAGACCCAACCCGTATCCAGCAGCCACAGCTCCGGCAAAAACAATTGCCGAGGTCACTATCCGGAGCGGCGGCGTCAGCTTCTCGACAACGGGCTGTACGCCGGTGAGCTCTCTCTTACCGCCGAAGACATCGGCAGGTGGCGATGAGGCGGCGTCTGTTGATTGTTCCGAGGGGGCGGCAGAGTTCCGGGAAAATGAGACCCTGAAAGGGCGTCGTCGGGATTGTACGGAGGTTGCGGCGGGGAGAGAGATGGGGTTGAGGAAAGGCGAGCGGAGAGAGGAGCGCTGGGAAGTGAGAGTGGAGGGATTCATGGGTCCCACCGCGGCGGGATAAGGAGAGACGACGTCGTTTGGGGAGTTGGGGAGTGTGGAGGGAGTAAAAGGGATTTCGTAGGGTTTGGGATCGGAGGCTTTTATTGGGTTTAACGGAAAAGAAAACTGAGGAGGATTGGAGAAAAGAACAGGACGAAAAAAGTAGGGAAGATAAAGAGCCGCCACCCCGATGAAGACGACAAAGTGAAACACTTTGTTGGCTGTTGGCTACCGTGAACTACAACGTTAGCCTATTTGGGCTAAAAGGTACGGAAAATAAAATGAAAATTTTAATCAATCGCTTTTGGTACGTTTCGTTTTAAACGAAAAATTATATTTTTATATTTCTCTTGTACTATTCATTTATATCATTATTTGTTCTTTTTCATTAAAATTAAATTTTTTTTGAACTTTTCGTTAGTTTTTTTAAATAAAATTTAGGATCAAACTCTTTAATTTTTTAACGTCATTTTAAATTGATCTTAATTTTTTTAAACACATCAAACAAGTATCTCAGTTTATTAAAAATGTCACATTCCCTAAATTCTAATTAATTTTTCAAACATGGATTATGTTCAAAATTCATCAACTGGGTATATCATGAATAATATTAATATTAGTTGCCTCAAAATCTAAATTTAAACATAAATTATATAATATGGGATTGAATGATCAAACGTGTATTGAATTGAATAAAAAATTGACCCAAATTGAAATACATCAGAAGGCAATCTCTTAACAAAGAAAATGGTTAATGATTCCGATAGGTTTTTAAGGAGTTTGTTTATGCTCAAGTGATTTCCTCATTAGATGATTCTTGGCTTGTAAAGCTTCCAATTCTTCTGTTTGACAATGAAGATGGTGGTGTCCGCATCATAATAGTCCATACCATTTCAACAACCTTCATAACACTCTTTTTACTGTTGGAAATTCAACAAAAATAAAATAAATTTAAAATTAATGGCTATTAATGTGGCACAATGAGTACCGTTCGATATTCAGATCAACTGTCCAGATTTTTCAACCAAAACAAATTTAAATAAATAAATTAAATGTCAGAAATTAATAATATTTTTTTATAAAGTCAGAAATTTAAAAAAAAAATTTAATTATTTTATAATAAAATTAGTAATATTTTAATAAAATTGACTAGACTATTTTTTTTAAAAGTAGAGATGTATTTAGTCTATTACTGTTCATTGAGATTTATCACTATCCACGTGGATTAAATGGGCTGAATGCTGGGACTTTTTTTTCTAAGGATGGACTTGCTCTAAAAGTTGGAAAATTTAGATACTTAATCCTAAACTTTAATTGAACATTTTAATTGGGCTTAAATTTTGCTATTTGGGCCTAAAAGTTATGAAAAACAAATTTTAATTGGGCCTAAATATTTATTTTCTTTACTTTCTAACCTTCTTTCGTTCACTCCGGGTGCGTTTGGTACGCAGACGGAACGGAACGGAACGGGACGGGACGGGACGGAACGGGACGGGACGGGACGGAACGAAGGTGTAATTTTTGAAAAAGACATGGGGTATATTTGTCTTAAAATGGTAAAACATTGCGTTCCACAAACGTGGAACAAACCCGTTCCAAGGGGGAGGTGGAACGCAAAAACACTCAAAATCTGTCCCGTGGAACAGCCCGTTCCACCCATTTTTGGCGCACCAAACGCGGGACGGAACGCCTCGTCCCGTTCCGTCCCGTCCCGTCCCACGTACCAAACGCACCCTCCAAGTCTGCAGCTCCCCCTCCCCTTCAGAATCTCCAAAAATGGCCGTCTCCTCACTGCGACACCCCTTCTCCCTCTGCCTCCCAAAGTTCCCATTTCGCACCTTCCATTTTTCAAAGCCAATTTTACCCCTCAGACTCAACCTTGTTTACTGCTGCTCCTCCTCCTCCCTCTGTACACCCGAACAAACATCAACCCGCTCCGGTCACAAATGGCAGCCCGTCCGAAAGAGGAAAGTGGTTCTCCGGGTCGGGTACGTCGGCACAGAGTACCGAGGTCCGTTTCAAATTTCCACCATTTTTATTGATTTTTTTGGTCAGTAAATTTCTGTACTTTTTATTTGGTTTTTGCATTTTATATGCAAAGTTTAATACTTTATAGCTCTCTCATTGTGTTTTCTTTCAGGCTTGCAAATGCAACGAGACGAAAATTCATTATCCAGTAAGTTGTTTCGTCTTTTATCTTTTTATACAAGTGATATTCTACCTTAAACTAATTTAATTTGCGAGAATTTGAACTATCAAAACAACATAATTTATTTAATGTTTATTTATTGTCTTCGATTTTTATATAAGTTAACGTAGACTAGTTGAAATGAGGTGAGCCTTGGTGCAACCGAAAGGTTGCTCTTTTCGAGTTGTGGAAACTGTCTCTTTGCAAAGCAAGGGTAAAACTACGTACAATAAACGCTCACCCGACTCTTGTAAAGGGCGGAGCCTTGTTGGCTTTGTGTAGAATAGTTGAAATCCCTGGCAATGCCATGAACACTTAACCATTGAGTCATGGACATGTGAAATACGTATTTGAATCAGCTTATCATATGCATGGATGGGATGTAGCTAAAAAGAATTAACATTTTGAAATGTAGCTATTGAGAAAGAGTTGGAAACTGCCATATATAACGCGGGCGGTATCCGTGAGAGCAATCTGGGGAACCTTAACAAGATTGCGTGGGCCAGGAGTAGCCGGACTGATAAAGGAGTAATGAATCTGACTTATAACCAATTTCCGTTTGTTTTGGGTAACCTTATTGTTTGCTACTCGATTTGGTTGTCTGGTTTTCATCTTTGTTGCGGTGAAATTGATGTTGTAGGTTCACTCTTTAGCGACGATGATATCATTGAAAATGGAAATCCCAGAGAATGCATGGGTCGGAGACCCTTTTGGCATGGATCTTGTGAATCACATTAACTCTTATCTGCCTCGTAATATCAAAGTTTTCAGCATTTTGCCTGCGCAGAGGTATGAAATGAGTCACAGAGTTTAGTATTTCCAGAGTGGAATCAGGACATCCATCTCCTTGTTAATGTATTGTTCCAGTTTGCAGATATTAATTAGTTCTAGATTTTGTTGGTATGTTCCTGGGGACGGCATGCATTTTCTTACTAACAAGTTTATTTTACGGGTGGTTTATTTGATTGCTTGTCCATTTTAGGAGCTTTGATCCTAGAAAGGAGTGTAATCTCCGCATGTATTCATACCTCCTTCCTGCTGAAGTTATTGGAATCAAAAGTCATCTCAACGCAGATGAAATTGATTATCACATCTCAGACTTCAATAATATAATAAAAGCTTTTGAGGTGTGGTGTTTCTGTTTTCATTCATTTCTGTAATACCGGCTACGGTCCTTTGAGCCCCTAAATTAGTTGCTTACTTGAGAAATATTCTTGAATAAAGTTTGTCTGTGAATGCACTCTGCAGGGAGAACATCCTTTTCATAATTATACTATACGATCTAAATACAGGTCGAAGTATCCTGCAAAACAATCACCCAAATATGGAAAAGTGTCGATAGCAGGTAGATCAACCAGAGAGGCAACAGCCTCTGAGTCTGAGTCTGAGTCTGAGGAAAGTGGCGGGGAAGAAAATTTTGATGAAACATATGCATCAGAATCAAATGCTGAGGAACTGAACCAAAATTCTTCGTTTTCTAGCAATAGTGAGGACAGCTTACTCGATGCTTGCAAGAAGCAGGGAGATGTTCTAAAGGTTCAAAGTGCTGGTTCGGTCATCCGTGCAAGATGGTTATTTGAACCTGATGAAAGAGATAGAATTGGTGCTTCTCATTTCAGAAAGATTTTTCAGTGCTCTTGTGGGAAGCTGGAGAAATCGCTTGGACATGATTATGTTGAAGTTTCCATATGGGGAGAGTCTTTCATGTTACATCAAGTAAGTCATTTTGGCGTGACCCTGAAAGTTCTTTGGCACACACACCGTACTCTAATTCGTCGCATCAATATTTCAGATTTCACCCCAATAACTAAGATATTTTCTTGTTGCCATTTTGTCTGCTTCTTACTTGGAGAGTTAGTTCAGTAACAATAATCTTTGTATGCTCACCAGATCCGCAAAATGGTTGGAACTGCTGTGGCTATAAAGCGCGAGTTACTCCCTAGAGATATTTTGACATTGTCACTGGCCAAGTTTTCCCGGATTGTCCTACCACTTGCCCCATCTGAAGTTTTGTTTTTAAGAGGGAACAGGTTTTCAATTAGAGTAAAAAATGTAACAAGGCCTGAAATGACGACAATGGTTGAATCAGAAGAAATAAATAAGGCGGTTGACGAGTTCTTCATATCTGTTATGTTGCCTCAAGTTACAAAGTTCTTAGATCCTTCAGGATATCCTTGGAATGAATGGGTTGAGAATTTGGATAGAAACACCGGCATTCCAGATGCAGAATTGGATGAAGTCAGGAACGCTTGGAAAGTGTGGAAGGAAAAGTTTGATGGTTTTGCATCAGTCCGAAACCAAAGAGACAAGGTAGATGCCGATGATTGCACTGGATAAGGTTTCTCATGGTTTATTGGGATCTAACCGGAACACCCTTTTATGTTCCTTTGGAAATACACCGAGATCATACAAACTCCAATGCGGGAGGTGAGACAGCTTTCTGTAGTTTATATTAACAAATCAATATGATACTAATGCATGCATACCTGGTTTATTGAATGCTCATCGTACTTCGATCATAACATACTTTCACGGTCTTGAATGTCTTTGAAAGCATAACATGGCGAGCTCTCTTCCTTCTACAATAGGGCAAATTTCATAAAGCTAATATTTACAAGGACTCTGGTGTTGTATGCAGGTGCGACGGACTGTGGAGTTCATCAAAATCAGCCGTGGTTTATTCACTGCCGGTGCTGACTCAGCAACCCGACGTTATTTCCATGACAAGAAATAAGGGAAACAGCCTGTATTTCCTGTGCTCTGATACATGTTATTGAATTGTTAAGCACTCTCATTGTTTACTGAACCGGTTCGATCATTTTTTTACTACATAGGGTATTTCATTTGTAATTTGTTGAGCAGAAAACTTTGATGTTATTCTTTCAGAGCTTAACAAAATATGAGTTATGCAAACGTAGTTTACAGCCGACCCCGCGGGATAAGATTGTGTTGTTGTATGATTTTGTATCGTCCAATGGTTCTTTACCGATATTTTCTTTTTCAAGTTTGCAATGCTTTTACCTCGACTTCACTAACATTATTGCTGTCAAAATTATGAGGCGTTTTTTTCCCTCAAAAGCGTGGTTTTTGTTAAGTGCCATTTTCTCTAAAAAGGGTATGTGTTATTGTTCAGTGTCATTTTAGGACGGAAAGGTGAATGGAAGTGGACATAGGTGTCAAACCACAACACTTTGAAGTTTGAATGGTTATTTGTAATTTTCTTTTAGTTTAGGTGGTAATTGCACATATTTAAAAACTCAAGGTGTCATTCGGTGAATGCCTTTTTAGAGTGAATCTTCAGTGAGTCTTTCTGACTAGGATAAATCTTATATTGAGTAGGGTGTACATTGAGTAGGACTATATGGATCAGTTGGATGTATGGGCAGATCCAGTCTTGGACCCAGGTGGTCCCAGGACCATCCGAACATCCGAAGAAGCACCTGTGAGGACTTATGAGGACCACCCAACGGCCTGGGCATGTGTTGAAGGAGAGAATACCAAAATAGCTGTGTAGATGTTCTACAACAGAAGCTTTGAACCAAGAAGAAATATCTAATTTCAAGCAAAGTGAAACACAGAGAAGACCGTCATGGCTCTGTTGTTCTTGGACCTTGGTTACAAAGAAGAAACACTCTCTCCATTGCTCATGTGACCAATTCCCATTTTTCATTTTCTTTTTTCTTTTAATTGTTTTCCAATCAAGTTATGCCACCCTAACATTTTAATTAATTAGCAAAGGGATGGTGTATTCCTCAACCAATATTTTTATGCCGTATGTTAACACCGTTATTTTAATTTTAATTTTCTATAAATTCATAAGACCTCTGAAAGGTATTCCATAAAATACTATGGACTCGTAGTCAATTGAACTTTCATCTCATATCATCAAATTTACTAAAATACTAAAGCAAAAATTCTGATATTTTGTATCTTATAGTTGAATAATAAACTTAATTAAATAATAAGCCCCAAATTTTCAATACAAGTATAGTTTTTTTGGAAGCTTAAATAGGCACTTACTTGTATGATACATATAGTTAGTTTACTTAAATATGCTTAGTCCTTCTAGGCCATTGTCTAGACCCGCCGCCGGATTAGCGTCTAATGTCCCTTGATTAGGATCATCCAATGTTAGAATCTTATCTGCCATTGGTTTGGATGGGATCAAAATATAAAAATTTCTCATACTTTTGTGAGACGTGGTACTCAAAAAGAGACTTACCCTATAGGTGAGGTGGTTGGCAACTGGACACAAACTGGGAGAATTTCTAATGACTGCTCATGTGTTTTTTTTTTTTATTGGAGTTTCTTGCAAATTCTTGGTGGGATTAATGCAAAGCGTGGTTTTCATTCTTTCTGGTTCATGTCCATTAGCTAGATCGTGAGTAAGGACTTGTTACCATTTGAAGCCGTTACTATCGAAAGGGACACACGTTCTTATGATCATCCACTTATTATGGATTTCCAATTCATTAATGTATATGTAATTATATGTAGAGTAAATTACATAGAAACCCCTTAAGTTTGAGGTCTATTACAACCTCATATAACATCTTTAAAACATTTCACTTTTATACCTCACGTACTATTTTATTTCAAAATAACACCTCTGTTAGATTTTCCATCCAATGGTCTGTTAAATGCTGACGTGACTACCACATTTGTGCTGATGTGGCTGCCACGTGGCAAAAATAATAATTTTTTATACATTAACAATATTATAATATTAACCCTATTATTATAAATAAATAAAACCCACAAAAACCCGAACTCATATCCCCTTCCCTTTCCCCACATCCCACCCCCTCATCTCTCTGCAACTCAACTTACATTTACAAAATCTCTTCCCCCCACCCCTACACACGACCTACTACCCTCTCCCCCCCCACCTGCCTTCCCGCGACGACCCACCTGCCTTCTCCACCCAGGAGCACGATGGTGCTCGGCGACTGGGTCAGTTTCATCATGGGAGCCCTCCTCCCTCTCTCTCTCTCTCTACTTTCTCTCTCTATCAAATGTGCATATGTTTGAATTGGGTTTATGAATTGTATGTGAAATTGATCGAATTTATGGTTTTTTTGGTAAATTAGGGGTTTGAAAATTGTCTCTATAGGTGGTAAAAGTGCAATACTGACATCTTTATGTGTAGGTGAAGAGGAGAAAGGGCTTGGGGAAGGTGAGGTGGGGTGGGGGGCTTGTGGGGTAGGTGGGGGTGGGTGGGATGGGGGGTGTGGTGGGGATGGATGGAGGGGTGGAGGGAACGGACGGACGGGAAGGAAGAGATGGGTGAGGGGGTGGGGGTGGGATGTAAGGTTGTGGGGAAAGGGATCTAGGTTCGGTTTTTTGTGGGTTTTTATTTTATTTTTTTTAATAATAGGGTTAATATTATAATATTATTAATGTATAAAAAATTATTATTATTGCCACGTGGCAGCCACATCAGCACAAATGTGATAGCCACATCAGCATTTAACAGACCATTAGATGGAAAATCTAACGGATGTGTTATTTGAAATAAAATAGTACATGAGGTATGAAAGTGAAATGTTTTAAAGATGTTGTATGATGTTGTAATAGACCTCAAATTTGAGGGATGTCTATGTAATTTACCCTTATATGTATCTATACGACCAGAAAAGGGGAAAATCTATAATGAAATTACACGAATAAAAATGATCATTAAAGCACCATAGGTCATTATACAAGTGGAGAGACTTAGAAGAAAAAAAATTTCCCTCCACTTATATAATAACATATAGCGCCCCGTGTTCTGGGCATTGAAAATCTCTCCATAGTTTATTTGGTAAGAAAAAGAAAAAGGTAAATACAAATTCTCATTAGTTTTATGGCTTGAGCAAATCCATAACCTATATATGCTTGCCATAAAACTTGCATTATTCTTGTAATTAACTTGATTAGGATGAAAGAGTTAATCCTTGCATTGTTCTTGTTGTTGGTTAACTTCACTCCAGTTTTGAATGGCTTGCAACATCGCTTCTTTCACTACCTCAACATCTTTCTGGTCAGCACTTGGATTATCCTACAACATCAAATTCAAGAGAATAAATCTTCAAACATGTTCAAATTAGGAAAATCATACGCTTCAAAAGAGAGGCAATTTTTCCAACGTATTCGAGTCAGTCAAGGAGGAGAAAAGGGAAAAGATCTTATATATATATATATGCTCATGTAGAGTAATAAATTCCCTATAAAAAATTGTATTTTATGTTCCATCATTTGTTTAAGTACGTGTGAGCCTTAATTATATGATGCATGTGATCAGAATATTTGTGTAAATATATGAATACGAATAAAACGAGACCGATTCATCAGTTTTTATTATTCTTACATTGACTGTTCCAACAGCTTCTAGAAGAAAATTGTTGGAACAAGAAGCCCTAGCTTGATGCACATTAAGGCCTAGCTCTCCAAAAGCTTCCAATATGAAAACAAGTAACCCACTGCATCTTTTTTCAGTGAACATCTTAATCTGAAAGCCTCTCTCCCCAGCTTCGACTTTGAGTTGCTGATGATACATATGATGAAAAGAAAGAATTAAACCCCAATTAGAAAAATTCTTAAATAAAAATTAATGAATTAATCCCTTGGCAATAAACTAAATAAGGATGGTATAGGGAACTTAGATACTACCACAGGGAAGGAGTTTAGGGAAGTTGAGGTTTCCGCTGAGGCAATCATCTGTTGATTCATTTCCTCCACTTTTCGCTTTAAGTTTTGTATGTACTTTGATGCATCCAATATAATTGAGGTTTTACTGTGCTGCTCACATACACACAAAACACATGGATAGTCATGAATCGTGAGTACTGTATATACATATATGTGTGTGTGTATACATATCTGTGTATGTGTGCTGTAAGTATTAAGATTAGAATTTAAAAGAGAAATGAATTGTAGAAATTTTCAATTAGCCTTAGTTTGAAATCAGAGAAAAGCTCGGGATTCTTGGTTTCAAGAAAAACGAAGAAGATCATTATGATGATAAGTCAATCGGGTATTATATAAGTAGAGAAATTAAATGAATATATACATACATACATACGTATATATATGAATACACATGAGTAGTACCGCATGGGACTTAGAGATGGAGCGAAGGGTTAGCAGTTTCTTGGATACTGGCGCTCTCTTCATCTGCACCTTGGAGATCATGGCCTCTCTCTCTCTCTCTCTCTCTCTCGCTCTCTCTCGCTCTCTCTCTCTCTCTTCTTGCTGATGAATATATATGTACTTATAAAGTATAAGTTGTGGGGGGAAAAAAGAGAGAAGAAGTAACTAGTGATTATTACTATCAACCTCAACTCACTTTTACTAAATAAAATAAAATCTTCATAATATTTAATTGTTGAACATGTGAGAAAGATGTATTATGTAATTGCTCCAACATCATATATAATCTTAGGATGTTGTTGGCATTTAAAAAAAAAAGACCTATTGCGCTTCTCATTAGTGAAAAGATAATATTGAAGGAGTTTATGATGACTATTTCAAATTCTCTTAAAGGCGTGATTCATTGTGAAAACCTCACTTATAATTAAAGTGTCTTTAATTTGATCTCATATATTGACATGATTTATTGTTTTAAGTATGGAATCATCACTTACAGTTTAGTTTCTAGTATTGAATTAGTTTATCGCTTAGATGTTAGGACATAAGCACATTTTGGGCCACATAATTTGATTCTTCAAACCTAAAATCAAAAGTTTTGTATGACCATTCTATACAATAGCGGAGCAAATATGGGATCATTGGTTGCCCATGACTCCTACAGCTTTAAAATCCCCATGTATATTTGGCTGTGTATTTGTATTTGACCCTTATAAATAATTATAGCAAACAAAATCATAACTTCCTCCGCCTCCTAATTTTGTTTTCTTTTATCATCTCTCTTCCTTTTCTCTCTATTTTTGTGCTATGCTCTATCTATTGTGTGAATCAAGTACTTGATGAAATGCTTCAGTTGACAATCCTTAATAGTCTTCAACTTTGCTCGACGGTTTCCTACAATTGCCCTCGACTAGTCTCTAAAGATCATAGTAGTTGTCGACGTAGTTGGTGTAAGCTTTTGACAACTGTTGGCATAAATGGTTCATTGAATTTTTTTTTTGTCGAAATGTTCCAAGACCTTTCCGGTTTTGTGTATCAACAACCCCATTATTTGAAAATCCTAACTCTGCCACTGATTTTATATCTTAAATAATCAAACCTGCCAATCGGATAGAAATGAATTTTTGTCAATGTGTATTGTCTTTACGTTTTGAACTGGGAATTTTTATATTGTTTCATTATTGAAGTGTTCACATTACAAATGTTACAAATATCACGATATAGTGATATTCTTTCTTACTTGTAAGCGAAAAATCTTAGATTCGATTCTTATAAATAGTAAATTGGATCAAACACTTATGTTGGAGAACATTTCACCGCATGGTAACCTGAATAACAATCTCATTCCCTTTACGTAGTAATAATGTAACTAATATATATTAAGATTTATATAAAGATGTATAGACTCCAGCATATTTTTCTTTCATTCGCACATAAACATCATGGATGTGGAAAACTTGAAATGTGGTTGCGTGGAATGAGAAATAATAATTATAGAGAAGCATTGAGAAGCCAGCTGGGAATGGAGGGCGTGGGGACATTTTGGAAAATAATTTATGGAATTTATGAAGCAGACATTTTGCATGGGATAACAGTACTGTCTAGTCGTGACTCAATCAGCAAGCGAGGGTGGTGGAAAAAAGGATTCATATAGTACGAATATACTGTTAATGTGACATTTTATGTTAATAAAATAAAAATATGTGTAAATTTTTGTCTATATTTTCTTATTTGGGAACTATTATTGAAATTCCAAAAATCTCATTATACACTCCTCACGAGTGTATTTTTCTTTTCAAATATAGAAAGTTTGGAGTGTAGAATGAGATTTTTGAAATGCCAATAACAATTCCCTCTTATTTTATTTATACTAAAAGTTACGTGATGGTGTACTAATCCCATTTATCTTGTTATATATCGGGTGATGGTGGGTGGGGTTAACGTGAGAAGAAAGAATCTACTCGTGATTGGGACACCATCGAAACTTGCAAAGGAAGCGTCAAACCATGTTCAGTTTTTGTGTTCTGAATGCCTCCAAACCTTCCTCACGGGAAGGGATTATACAGTTATATATACTCTCTCTCTCTCCCCCCACAACTGCACAACTCTATTTGGCATTTGTTTCTTTATTTGATTCCTTTTAAAATCGCCATTTGATTGCAATGCATGCCTATCATACCAAACAGCAAACCCTTTTCCAAGTGTGTCGTATTTTATGTAGCCTTTTTATTGTTTCTCCTCCTGTTTTCGGCACCTTCAATTTCTTTAATTTCTCTAGAATTTTTTATAAAAATTCATGTTTGTTTTTAGGGTTTAAGATTGCTCTCCTGTTAATTGAAGACTGGATTTTTATAAATACATCTCTGTACGTGAAGCTTTCTTTGGAGTGCCAAGAAATAAGATTTGGCACGATGCAGGTAGTCTTTTAGTGATGTGGCCTTCTTATAGTATTATTTGGTTAATGTTATGTATTCTTGGTTTCTTGGTCTTCATCGTTACCCTAACTGCGATGGAATTCTTAAGCAGCACCCATGCATGCATATAATGCATACAACACGAGCTCAAATGTTGCGACCAAATCTGATGTAAATTACCAACTAGCTATTATTATTTGAAATACAGTATACATACAATATTTTACTTAAACGTGAGCAAACTCACTCTTTTATTCTTCCCTCTGGTGGTTCTGGTTAGCCTGCAGGGAATTTAGTGGGTAGCTCATGTGTTAGTTGGAGTGCTACTTGCTCCGAAAGGTTGTCTGCATTCAGCATACATAAGCAGTCAACCATCTGTTCACATGAGTTTCCCAACTTAATTATTACAACCAAACATTATATACCCCATCCACAGTTGCCCCTTCCTCTTGTCCTTTTTGAATGCGTCCTTAACGTACTGCTTTTATTTCAGTGCTTTTCATCGTTCATATATGTAAATAGGAAGAAATTTTTCAGTGTGCCAGGAATACTCCCGGTACACTAAGGGCTGATTTGGTATTGCTGTGCTTTGAAAAAAAACTGTTGTGAGAATAAGCGGCTGTGAAATGAATCAGCAGAGTGTTTGGTAAACTTTTTTGTAAAAGTGCTTTTGGAAAAAAAAGCAGTCTGATAGTGGGTATTTTCATTAAAGGAGCACTGTAGCTCTGTGTGCTTTGAAAAAAAACCAGTTTTCCAAAGTTGCAAATAGCAGCTTCAGCTTTTTCCTTTGATTTCAGCTTATTCTCACAGCAGCTTCCAAAATAAGCCTTTTTTTTCAGTTTACCAAACACCTAAAATCCTCACAACTTTTTTTCATGGGTGCTTTTTTTTTAAGCACCTCACTCCCAAACCACCCCTAAGTGTTATAATATAAATGATAGGAGATTTTTTTTTTCAAGTATCTAACCATTTGTATTATAACACTTGTTGTACCGGACCGTATTTCCTACACACTGAACAATCTCTCGTAAACTGGGCTTCTATCAACCGTCAATCTCTGTATCAGTGTCCCAACTTAATCATTACAACCAAACATTGTGCCTAAAACTATTATTCTCATTTAATTCACTTACATTCTCACATGGGAATGCAAGTATTATCCTATTAATATTGCCTCAGAAGCAGATATAAGTTTCATTAATAGTGTTACCATATGGTGCATGTGTCTCCATTAATTTGTTTTGTAACATATACAATATTCTTATACAGGGGCACTGGCACGTAGTAATTTCCTTGTGCATTCCAAGCACCAAATATTTCACTCTCAGAAATTTTTATTTCAGATCATATATATGTCCATGTGGGTATAGAACTCTTCAAATGATTTTATGCATATACCAAGTGACATGGAAGAAGAACTTCTATGCCAAGTACATGACAACTATAGGATCCAGTACCAATATTTATTTTGTTCATATGACATTGTATTATTAGCAATACACCACAATATAGTGGTATATAACTATACCATATAATATACGAGGCCAGTCTCCAGTGCAGTTGCATGCACTCCTGATGAGCTGTACATGTCTCCTATATGTCAAGCATAAGACAAAAATAAGGCCATATCAAGTTGTTTATTAGGCTGCGGGCGTTTTGATATTTAGTTCTGGAATTTGATTAATTGTGTGTAGCTAGCATATACAGTGTGGAATTTCAGTTCCAAATATTCTATCCTTCTCGTGTCATCAATATAATATAGTTTATGATATTCCATTTGGTACGTATAATTTGGACAAGTTGCTCTTCAGATATCAAGGTACGTTCTCAATTATATTCTTTCTGTTAACTACATTGTAATATTTGGGAATTGAAAGAAAATCAAGAAGAAAGATGAAGAAAAGAAAGATCAATACAGAGAGTTTGAGAGAGAGAGTTTAGAGAGAGAAATAGGATTTGTATTAACTAACTCAAATGAAGATTACACATACTGTTTATATAGAAATCCTAACTACTTTAACCAAATACTAACTACCTAACTATATTACTAACTGTATTACATTTTCACCCTTAATACTCCCCCTTAATCTCAACTAGGGAAACTCAGTTTGAGATTGGAGCAGACCGATCAATGGCGCTAAGTAAGAGTAACCCAATTCCCCAGATTTGGGTGCACCAATCTTCCAAAAGCTGAAAGCAATTTGCAAAGTACTTTAATCAGACATCATCAACTTCTTCTTGTAAAAAGAACAAGAAAACAACTGTTCCATCATGGGTGTGTAAAATGGCAAAAATGAGTATCTTCTCTGCTTCAAATGTTATCAACCCGTGTCCAATTTCAACTCATTCAACTTGATCTGGGCAAATAATTTTCCATTAATCTGTCACTTGCAGTTTGGAGTAGTGTGTAATAATGAAGTTGTTCATCTTGCTATTTCCAGCTTCTGACTCCAACCAGTAGACTGAAAACATGACATCCTTCCCCTGCCTCTAACAGTATCTTCACAAAGAACAACCTTCTATAAAGGAGTCGTAGCACACCCTCATGCCGGTTATAACAATTTCTTACGGGATTACCCTTCGTGGGATTCACCGTCAACAATCTCATTCAACTTGGCTTCGGCCTTTAATATTTACAAAAAACAGAAAATTAACAAACTATAGTGTGGCATCGGCCTTAACTATAGCACCACGAGATCGCCCTTTGTGGATTTTACCAAAAAACTTCTTTGAACAATGGCATCGGCCTTCACAATTGAAAATCAACATCTATGTAGGATTACCCTTCGTGGGATTTACCTACTCACATCACGGAATTACCCTTTGTGGGATTTACCGTTAACAACTTCTTCTACCTTTCGTGGGATTTACCTATTCACATCACGGAATTACCCTTCGTGGGATTGACCGTTCACAACTTCCTTCATCGTATAACCGGACTTACTGTAGATTCATGCTAACAACTGAGTTGGTTAGACTCTGAAATTATAGGCTGAGATAAGAAAATATACTGCACAACCACGATATAAACGAATTGTAAGTAATCCATCGGGATCTATTCCTTTGCTTAACATTTCTGATACCATTTGCAAAGCCCAAACTCTGTCTCCACAGTTCCACAGTGCACTAAACATGGTGTTGTATGAGCTCACATTCGGAGGACAGCCCACTTCACAGTGCACTAAACATGCTGTCATATAGAGGCCAAAATGCAAATATGAGAACAAGAAACAACTCATGCAAGACACTGTTAGGTTTCTGATTCCCTTAGTCCAGGTCCATCAATGTTGTAAATGACAACACATACTATACATTCATTTGTCGTATCTTCTGATCCATAAAAAAATGCAAGAAGATCATCCATGAACCAAGAACTAAATGGTTGTTGCACTTTTGACGAGCTTCTAGAATGAGCCCTTTTGGTTTTCAATTGATCCCACAGAAGTTCAGCTAAGACTACCACAAAGACTTCACATGAAACGTTTGAGTTGGGCATTTCAACAAACACCTGGACTGCACCCATGTCTGATCTTTCTTCCATACCAGAGAACAGAGTAGAGATCAAAGAATTTACTGACCCATTCCTTCAAACAGTTGGAGTGCACATAATCATAACCTGAAGAGCTCCCAAGATTTGCAATCTTAAACAAACAACAACCATTTCCAGGCAAGTAGTGAAAACGCCAAGAGTTGCCCAACAGCCATGATCAAGATATCAAAGAAACCTCCGCAATCGGACCCAGAATACTAAGTCTCCTTGTACTGCTTTATGTACCTCTTAGCAAAATTAACGTAGAAGAAGAGCGGTTTCTTGTTGTTGGAGACCTGAATTCTGTTCTTCTTCGGCAACTCAATCGATTGCGGCGGTGGAGATGGGACTCTCTGCATTTGCTCTGCCGCCATTTTGCTTTGAAATTTTCTCCAACTTTCGATCTCTCGCTTTCGATCGGGAATAGACTCATGAATTTGATCGAAAAGAAATCAACCCAGAAACACATCAACCCAGAAGTAAAAGAACGATCGTGGAAGCACCCAGAAACTTATCGTAATTCCTAACATCTAATGAAAATTTGGATAGAAACTAAGCTAGAACCAAATGTAAAATAATGGAAAGTGAAACCACCAGAATCCATGGCGTGAGCCTGGTGGCTCTGATACCATGTTAACTACATTGTAATATTTGGGAATTGAAAGAAAATCAAGAAGAAAGATGAAGAAAAGAAAGATCAATACAGAGAGTTTGAGAGAGAGAGTTTAGAGAGAGAAATAGGATTTGTATTAACTAACTCAAATGAAGATTACACATACTGTTTATATAGAAATCCTAACTACTTTAACCAAATACTAACTACCTAACTATATTACTAACTGTATTACATTTTCACCCTTAATACTTTCATATATCTCGAAAACGCACTTGCAAGTTGCAAATCTTACCACTAAATATTTTTTTTTAATAAATTATTTTAGAAGAATTAGCTACAATAAATATATTTTGACATTTGATTTGCGATAATGATCATTTTTTCAGGAATTAGCTACAATAAACATATTTTGACATTTGGTATGCAAAAATGATCAATTTTCAGTAATGAAAACATTTTGATTATTTATATATATTGACGGTACAACAATGATATAACTAATGGCAACACAACAATAACATATAAAATAACGACTGATCATTTCTACAATTAAATGTCAAAATATGTTATTATAGCTAGTTGGCCATTATTTAATTTCGTTCTCACTTTTACATGCAAGACTTGCAGGTGATATTTTTGGCTAATAATAGATATGGGATTTGTAAGCATGTCCTGTACACGTTTGTCGATTATATACATTGACAGAGAGGAAGTACACTCACATGCAAATTATATTATCAATGACAACAAACATAAAGTTTAAAGGAACATGCCACATAGACAAATCTTTTAGTCGTCCAAAGGATTAATTCCTAGGCATAAAATAAACACCAAAGACAAATAATTTGTTTGGCAGCATACTTGCAAAGATATGTAACTATTGATAGGAAAAATACTGTATACATCTTAGAGTAACAATTTTCATTAATTGGAAATTTTTAATATGATCGTTATTAAACTTTGATTTAACAGAGCTACACAAGCACACAGAACAACAGAAAATTAAAAAAAAATTCTCTCAAGTACAAAGATTTGGCATGGTGATTAATTACAACTCTTATGGGATGTTAACACAATGAGTTCAATGACATTACTAATTCACGTGTCAAAATATAAGTGATAAATTGATATCATAATTTTTATGACATCGAATTGGTAGTTTGATTTATGCAAACAAATTGGTAGTTTAATATGTTGGACTAATTTCTCCTGACCAAATTAATTTGTAGCCATGAGAGTCATAGACGGGATATTTTGTTTGTGTGTCGGAACACAACCTAGTATCTAAAGTGGCATAACATAAGTGGTTGAAAATTTTATTTTTCATGTATCCAACCACTTGTATTACGACACTTGATGTATCAGACCATGTTCCCGGCATACTCATCATTTTATTTTTTTGAAAAGATACGGTAGTAGATTCATTTACTGCAAAAGAGGTGCGGTACAAGAGTTACATCCAAAGCCAATTATGGCATTACATTATCCTCCACAAGTAAGTCAGTGACAATACTTGGGGGAGTAACATCCCATATACAATCTTGTTGCATCAAGAGACCAACACATGCAAGGTGGTGAGCAACCGAGTTTTCTTGGCGATGAGTGTGGGTAATTTTACCTTCAGTGATCGAACGGAAGAGCACCTTGATATCTTCTACAATTTGCCCAATTGATATCTTCTACAATTTGCCCAATGAATGACAAATTTAGAGAGAAATCACACGACGCCTCCACAATTTGAAGTGAATCGCTTTTGAAATAAATATATTGAAAACCCATGTCAACTGCCCAAGACAAACCCGCCCTTAAGGTCATTGCTTCTGCTTGGAGAGGAGAGAAAACATCCTTTTCCCTGCCACATTTTGCCGACACAAAATTACCAGTTTCATCACGAACAATGGCACCAAACCTGGCCACATTTTGTTCGCCGTTCCAGGCCCCATCAATGTTCATTTTGAGGCGCCTCGATGGTGGAGCCTCCCACTTGGAGAGAATTTGTACCCGAGTACCGTGACCTGGCACTGAGATTCGAGCGAACTCATACCACCACATTGTAGCCCGATTGACACAAACATCAGGAGGATCCGTCCTGTCATTCCATAGCTTGCCATTTCTTGCGCCCCATAACGACCAGCAAATCATAAGGAAAAGCTCAAAATTTTTCTTTGAAACTAAACTTGCCACATCATCTATCCATGACAGAAAGTTTTGGTGGTGTACATTCCTCAATAATGGTCCAAGAATTGAAGCCAGCCAGGCACACTTTGCAAAGGGGCATTCCTTCATAAGGTGGATGGTGGTATCTCCATGAGTGTTGCATAGAGACACAAGCCAAGTCCGTAGTTATATGTCGCTTTGCCAAAAGTGCTCGGGCATGTATGAAATCATTGGTAACCCTCCATAAACACACCTTCACCTTTGGTGGGACTTTGCATTCCACAACCTGGACCATAGCTTGTTTGCAATTTGCTGTGTTGATGAAGAGGCCCCATGGTTAGATGGTTGTAACCATTTCCGACCAAGGTGGTATGCGCTGCGCATTGTGAACCTCCCATTTTTTCTCGTAATGCCACGTTAATTTGTCCAGTGGAGAGCGGATACTTAATGGGATGGAACGAATTGAGGTTTCCTCTTCCTTCGAAAACGGAGATGGTAGCAAATCAATCTTCCAACGATGTGTAATGGGGTTGATAAGTTCGTTTACGATTCTCAACGTACATCCTGGTGGCTTGGGAGAGAAGGGTCGAAATGAAAAAGGAAGTGGCACCCAAGGGTCATCCTAAATACGGATGGTGGTGCCACCTCCCACCGCCAACGTGATCCCATTTTAAGTACATTTCTTGTGGCACATTTACTCTTCCAGCAATACGAAGAGCTAGGATGCAAAGGTGCTTCCAAAAACTGCTCATTTGGGAAGTATTTCGCCTTTAGTATTGTTGCAACCAACGAGCACAAATCAATCTCCACCCTTGCTTTGCTAGCATTCCAATATTGAATGCATATAGATTTCGAAACCCAACCTCGTTCCGCCTTTGGTATGCACAATTTCTCCCACGAGCACCAATGCATTTTCCTTTCCCCTTCATCTCTATTCCACCAAAAGGACGCTATCATTCTATTTAAATCTTCACAAAAAAGCTTAGGGAGAAGGAAACGGCTCATTGTATAGTTTGGGACTGCCTAGGCCATCGTCTTGCCAATATCTCTTTTCCTGCTGCAGTTAGTAATTTTTCTTTCCAACCTTGTAGTCTTTTCCATAGTCGGTCCTTCAAATACCCAAAACATTAGCTTTTGTTTCTTCCAATTAGTGTTGGCATTCCTAAATATTTTTCATGGCTTTTCACCCGCTTGACCCCAGTCATGGTAGCAAGTTTTGTATGCACTTGTCTTTTGACATTTTTTGTTAAAGCAAATTTCGCTTTTCTCCAGATTGATCTTTTGCCCTGATGCATTCTCATACAACTCGAGAATTTTCATGACATGGTAGCACTCTGTCTCAATAGCACGGCACAATAGAAGACTATCTCGGCAAAGAGTAAATGGTTTACCGATGGAGCCGCAGCACAGATTTTGACGCCCTTGATGGTACCTTGGCTTTCATACTGAGCAATCAACGCCGACAATCCTTCGGCACAAAGATAGACACTTTGCAATAAGAATTTGAGTTCATTCGTTGCCAAACGAGATCCCGGCCTCTTTCTTGATGAAAACATTTTAGCCTCTTGAGCTAGAATATTTTGAGTCCATTATTCGTTGTTTACTATCTGAGAGACAGAGAGAGTATCTCATAGCTCGACATAATTTGTTAATGTTCCTTTGGAGAAGAAACAAGCGGTATGAAATTACAATACTCAAAGAAATCAGGATTATAGATTGTTGAACCTTTAAATTTGGATGGAAGATGGCATCGAGTGGTTGTATCATTTTCCTTTTTAGATTGGAGAAATTCTAAGAGGATTATCTCAAAAGTGAAACTCTTTATGAACTTTCTGTCACCTCACAGTTATAAGGACCGGTGATTGTAATAAAATTCATAGAGAAAAGTCTCACTACAATATACAAGAGGAAGTTGATAGTAGTTATATTTGGGACGTTGATTGATGGTGCACCATACCTTACTATTTGTATATCTTTGAGATAGTTTCCATAAAAGTGAGGGAAAAACTCATAAGCTTAATACATGCTTTAATTAGAGTAATTCGGATCGTCTACTTACATTCCGCGTGTCGTTTTATTATATAGCTATATGCAGTTGAGACAACAACTAATGAAAAACCATATGTTAACCAAAGAGCAATTGTAGTGCTTACATTTTAATTTAATTTTGAACCATATGTTGTGAAAATCTAAAGAAAACGTCATCGTAAGGGAAGGAGGAAGGAGTAGCACTTATGCTTTCTCCCCTCCCCTCCTCTTCACCCCACAACGCTCATTGTCATTTTTTAAAAATTTATTGTGGTGAATAATAGTCCTCTTTGTGGTGACTAGGTCTTCCTCTTGGATTTGAGTTCTTCGTCACTTATTTTTTGTCCTTTTTCAATTCAATCCTTCTCCCAAAATCCTCCATCTAAGGTTTTTTGGGTAGTGTGGATCTAACTCTTTAATCCAGCAATTATAATCTAGCTATCTATTATTTGCAATCTTAGTCAACAATTTATACCGCTAACAATAAAGAGAATCTTAGTCAACTATTTATACCGCTAACAATAAAAAAGCTTTTAGAGTGTCACTTTGACTTGGTTTTGACATTCGACGATCGATGTATTTTGTCATTTCTTTTTGTAGTTAACGAAAAAGAACCCTATACTTAATTTTTGGAGAGCCAAGACGATGAAAAATATGAAAGCTGACACACTCTCAATATCTGAATGATGTTGTTTAGACACTCTCTAATAAGGGTGAGTTCAAACATATGACTTGCAATGTATTGTTTCATTTCTACCTTACATGTTTTGTTTCAACGGAACGGATTCAGGTAAGCTCATGTTGCCACTGTGAAGTGTAAACGCAGTGTATTAGTGTGGATAGAAGTACAATTAAGTTAGGTTGTCTACAGACACCTTGGCCGTTTGTTGCTCCTCGTGTCTGTGTAAGACTTTCAGGAGAGCCGTCAACATTGTCTGAAAATGACAGAGATATTACTGTAGGCCAGATGGCGTTATCATTAGGTCAGCCGAACGTAAGCATCAGCCACAAGAGAGTAAGAAAATGGAAGGTGTTGGGAAATTGCGAACCTCAAAAATTCATGGAAACAAGAAATTACCGACTGATGATGTAGTCAATATATAAGCAACAATATCGTTAGACCATTGTACAGAAATTGTTGGATCCTCTCATGCATGTATTAATTCATACCATAGCGATCGCACCAGACTAGCGTCCCATGTTAAAAGATCAAATTTTTGGTCTACATATCCTTAAGTACAGTACTTGGTTGCTGCAAATTCATCAGCATCACATGTTTCTACTTAACTACAAATGAACATATGTCTAAATAATTGAAATTGTCAACACAAATTGCACACATGTCCATCTATGTGGTTGGGTAGAAGCATGAATATTGCTGCTAAATTTGCAACAGCCAAGTAGTGTTCTATCCTTAATTCATTAACACAAATTTGTGTCATGTAAATTGTTATCGGATAGTACTCAAGAGCCAAGAGACCAAATGCTCTATTCTCTGTTACGTTTTGACTACTGTCTTAACGCGCACGGAATACAAAAGAGAAGGAAAAAAGTATGTCCGCGCATGCATCTCTCTTTCTGAGTCTTGAAGCATGTATCGTGTACATGCAATATTTGTGGTATTTTCTTAAAGGAGAAATTAGGTTCACATTCCTCGTTTTGCTACTCCATTGATTAAAACCTTATTCATTTTCAATTTTTAATCAAGGTCCTTGAGTATTAATAACATCATTAATTATTTCAATAATAAATATTTTTTATTTCTAAATATATTCATTTAGTGTAAAAAATATTACAAATAGTATATTTATATTTATGGCTAAATTTTTTATCATATATATATATATATATATATATATTTTAGTTTGTACACTTTTTTAATTTGCAACCCTTTTTTAATTTGTACCAATTTTCTTTTCAGTTTTAATTTGTACACATTAATTTCTTTTTGTGCCCATATTTTTTAAAGTTTTATTTGTATTTGTACCCATTTTTTTTTATTTGTACCCATTTTTTATTTTTCTAAATGTACCCATGCTAATTATATTCACCCATTCATGTAATTTTTTCAAATTTTTAATCTTAAAATGTACTCATTCTTAAATATACCAATTTGTTATATGTAAAATATACCTTTTTTTTTTTATAATCTATTCAATTTTTTTTCTAATCCATTTTTAAACTTATATGGGTACATTCTTTTTTCTTTGATTTGAGAATGTATCCATGTCAAGTTTAATTGAAGAAATTTACTAATGTTATTAAGCTTAATATTTTTTTTTGTTGTGATTTTGAAGAATGTACCCATGTTTTTATACACACACACACAATAGTATATTTATATTTTAATATTTTTAAATCCCCCAAATTATGACTTTTTATTTAAAATCTCATTAATATAAACAACTATAAATTTCAAATTTTAATTTAAAAAAATAGTAGCATATATAGAAATAAATTATCACATTAATTTCAGAAACTTTTATCAAAAATTGAAAATCAACAAGGTTTTAGTCAAATAATATTTATAATTAGGGACCGCATCTAAAGTCTCTCTTTCTTAAATTTCACTCTTTTTTTTTGTGGTAATTCTTTCCACCTTTTGTTCTTTGTCATCTAATATTTATAGTAGGCAACGTCCATAACCCTATTGTCTTGTCGTTTGAATCCCCAAACCAGCTACGACAACCACTCACCCCAACCGTCTATGTCGGCTGCAACTCCCTTCATCACCAACAGTAAAATTTTTTTTCTTCTTTCTCTATTTTTCCATCGCCGGCAAAGCCGCATCTGTCTCTTGGATGTTCGATTGTTTCTTCACGTCAATTCGTATCTCGATTCTATCGATCAGATCTCTTCGTCATCTCTAAATTCCAAAATTCACAGAAAATCTTTATTCTATGACAGGCTGGTTCGATCACAATCTATTTTGCGTGTTCAAAGAGAGACGAAGAGGGAGAAAGGACGACGAGAGAAATAGAGAGACAAGTAAGATGGATTTTTCGGCCATAAGGGCAGCGTCACCGACGAGATGGTGCGGTTGGGTGGGTGGTTGTCAGCATAGTTTGACGTTGGAGTTTGGGAGATATTTTCCGGTGTGACTGGAATATAAGATGGTACACTACGTGTTATTATACAAATGGTGAGATATTTGTGTTAAAAAGTTAATAACTTAAAAAATAGAATTTTCCACTATTTAAATAAAAATACGTGGTTTACCTTTCGTATTCCGGTCATAAGGAAAAAAAATTCGGAGTTTGGAGGCTGTTTGATGCTTGTTTTCTTTAATTTGTAGTTTTTATTTTTATTTTATTTATAAAACCTTTAAAAAGGTTAAATAAGGAGTTAAATTGAGGAACACGTGACAAAAATTGGAATGAAAACATAAAGAAGGCACAATTTTGAAAGAGATTTTTCAGTGTATTCAGAATATGGAGTAAGACAATACACTACATCAATGGTGAGATACTGTTTGGGCCCAAAATAATAGTTTGGGCCGAGGGTAGGATCACTCTCGGCCCAGGAGGCCGGGCGGCAAAAGGACCATGGATCGGTCAACCCGTGGGAGTCCAAACCTAGGGCGGTTAGGACGAATCCTAGTGCAATGGGGAGTCTCGACGGGATCGGATATCCAGGAAACTAATCCAGCTTAGCTAAGGGCTAGGTTCATAGTCCTAGTAGATGTAGGACTGGTCGAGATGATCTGGAGAGGGAAACCTAGTCCGAGTAGGATTTAAACTCGGACTCAAAGTTCAGTACTATAAATAGGGGACGCTGTGCATCAGAAAAAGCCCCCTGCAAATCAACACAAAATTGCCCTGCGCAAACTCTCACAACTTGAGATCTTTTGCTTTTCCTTTTTCGCTGACACATCTTCCGTTGGCATCAACAGCACTGTGGAAGCAACCGGTGATATCTTAAGTCGGCATAGATAGCTCTGTCACCGTAAAGTCGGTCGGTCTCGCAGTATCTTCCGTTGGCATCAACAGCACTGCGGCGAGAACGGTCGATTACCTATCCAAGTCTCGGTCGAGAAGGGTTTTCGAATCCTTGTTGGTCGAGGTCATCTCATTAGCCTTCTCGGCGAGGTGAGGTGTCACAGTTATTACATTCGGCACATTGAAAGCCGAATTCGGTTCGTGAACTTTGTAAGAAATAGCAGCCTTGTCTTCAGGATCGAAAACCCAAGAGGCCGAGGCGTGTTCCTTTCTCGGCCGCAATCGCAAGACGCAGAAGTCAGTAGCGCGACCCAACGCAGCATCATCAAATTTACTCCTCGGCCGAGCCTCGGCCGACGAGTTGGCACGCCCCGCAATCACCGAAGGACGTAGTTAGCTTAGAATATACTCGGCCTGCACGCCACGTAGGCTTTGTAATTTCTAGGGTCAACATTTTGGCACGCCCGGTGGGACCCAGTGCTAAACTACGAAGTTCATGCCAATTGAAACACGATCGGTAAAAAAGAAAACAGCTATGGGAAAGTCGACAGCCGATTTACCGAGTCAGAGCATAGGACAGAGTGTGCCACAGGCGCAGAATCCCCTTAGCGTTGGTACACCTGAGTCCACGAGCGCGACTCACCGAGAGAGAGAAGTTAATCTCGGCGGTCAACTCCGTGGTTTAGAGATCCCTAACAGAAACACATGCGTTCTCAATGAAGGGATAATAGAGGAGTGTGACGAGGATGGTGGTGAAGGATCAGACCCACCAACGAGGTCGTTTCTCCGAAAGCGACTGGACGAGCAGTCTCGGTCAGTCGAGCAGACGTTCAGTCGAGGCATTGACAAGCTGCATGACGCGATACTCAGTGCCAATTATCGACAAACCAAGCTGCTCGAAATGCTGGTTAGTCAAGTTGGTGGCAGCAGGCCTTTCGATCTTCGCCAACCTTGTTTACCAGGAAACAACCCGGTACCGATTGTACCGGCCGAGCCTATTCCTGCCCCGCTCAAACCAATTAACTTGGAGAAATGAGGAGGGTCGAATAGTAGGTCAGACGGGACCGACCAGAGGGTCGAAGCAACACCTGTTGATATGACCGAAGTTCAGCGGATGATTGACTCGGCCATGAAGAAAGGGCTGAAGTTTCCTAAGTTTATTCATCCGTACCCAGCTTACGTGGAATCATTTGGGTACCCGAAGGGTTTCAAGATCCCAGATTTTAGTCTTTTTACCGGTGAATCGTCTTTATCTTCGTTGGAGCACGTGGCTCGTTTCACCGCGCAATGCGGAGATGTCAATAGCGACTTTCATAAGTTACGGCTATTCAACTTCTCATTGACCGGCTCGGCATTTGCTTGGTACATTAATCTACCCCCTAATTCCGTCCAGAACTGGGAAGAGTTGGTCGAGAAATTCCATGAGCAGTTTTATCGACCAGGGATGGAGATGTCAGTTTCTTCATTAGCAAGGATGGCTCAGGCATCTGATGAATCACCAATGGACTATCTCACTAGGTTCAAATCGGCCCGGAATTGGTGCCGAGTGCCCTTACCCGAAGTTGAATTTGTCAGGCTTGCTTTGAACGGCCTCGACGTCGAATACAAAAAGAAATTCCTGGGGGCAAACTTTCGGGACATGTATGAATTAGCCCAGCATGTTGAACAGTACGACTACTTGCTCCGTGAGGAGAAGGTTTCGAAAACGCCATCTCGGGGGACGTTGTACAAAAATCCTACTGTCAGCTATGCGTCAACCGAGGATGAATGCGTTAGTGTGGATGCGGCCGAGATAGTGATAGATAAGCCATACGTTTGCAAGGCATTAACTCAGGTTGATTCTAGAGAAGTCAAAAGTCGCTCGGCCGCTGAAGGAGCGTTGAAACCATCAAAGGTCTACACTTTTGATATTACCAAGGCTGACGCAATCTTCGACCAACTGTTATCCGTAAGAATCATCAAGCTTCGGCCTGGTCACAACATTCCTAAGGCCGCAGAGCTTAAAGGAAAGGTGTATTGCAAATACCACAATTCAAGCAAACATACGACAAACAATTGTGTCGTATTTCGCGACAACGTTCAAAACTGGATTGATAATGGCAAACTGAAATTCCCCGAAAAGAAGATGAGTGTGGATACTGATCCGTTCCCCACGGCAACAGTAAATATGGTCGATGCGTACCTACCGAAGGACAAAGGGAAAGGAAAGGCCGAGGTTGTTACCACGCAACGCCCGCAGAATCAGAATTCTCGGCCATGGTTCATGGCCGATTTTCGTTCAAATAAACCACCTACGGCTTTAACGGGGCCCGCTATTGTCAAACCTATGATGGATTATAGCGCCGATGAAGATAGTGGGACGGCGGTTTTGTGCAGGAAATGTAGAGCGAAGGTCGACAGTGAACCAGAGGAGAAGCCTTCTTCGGAGCCTGTGGCCGCAACTCGGCAAAAGGTAGCCAGTGAAGGCCACCATCACGGGGTTTTTGAGAGGCTTGGTCCTAAAGTACGGATGGAAGAGACACCCCCGGTCAGGCGGCGCCTCGATTTTGATGCTTCGTTTTATGACGATGATTACTATAAGCGTAATTCTAGCAGTTCAGGATCATCACGGAGTCAAAAGACCTTTAAGCCTCCCGAGCCTAGAGATCAACGTTGGTATACATATCATTCTTCAAAGGGTGTCTACACCGCGTTGTCCAAATCTCAGAAACGCCGGCATCAACGGATAGATTGCATGGCTCGCCGACAAGCAGCCCAAGAAACTTCGGCCCCTAAGTGGCGGCCGAAGGATACCGTTGCCACTGATGAGGAGCGACCACCTCCAGCAATTATGACAGAGTTGGCTCAGGGGAAACGGCTGGTCGATCAAGACGTCGAGACCATGTTTGAAGAAGCTGATAAACGGATCAAACTTCTCATTCGACCAGGGGAAATGAAGGCACGTTTTGAACATTTCAGGCAAGAGGCCGAAAGCAAATTATCCCCGCTAGTTATACAAGAGCCTTTGGTCAAAATTCGACGGAATTTGCATCCCCCGTTCCTTGGGGAGTCTTTGGAGTATATGCAAGAATTTCATAAGAAACATTCGACCAACGATCTATATGGTTTGCCGAAGGCGTGTCAGGACACCATTGATCTGATCCTGACTTGTCCGGATGCTGAGCGGATTATCCAGAAGACCTCAGATCCAGGATTGAAAGCAAGGTTTCAGCACATACGAGAAGCTCGTGTTTTTGGATTTGAAGTCGACCCGTATACCGATATCGATGTCGCTGACCTTCCTTTCTCGTTGGAGGACCTTCAGTATTTACGGTATCACTTTGAAGTATTTTCGGCGGTTTCTCTTTTCGGCCTTACGACCGATGAAATCGCACGTATTGCCCGTCTGGATGCTTATCTTGACACTAGGGATGCTCGGCTACACTACCAGGAGCAGGTTCAGGTTTTGACCCTAAGTTCATTGTCAATCTCGACCCTACCTGAGGCGGTCACGCAGAACCAACAAGTGGCCGAAGCGGCTCCGCCGAGTGACATTATTGAAGAAGGGACGGATGAATCTCGTTGTCCGACTCTGACGATAACTGAGTCCGTAGTCGCTGACCAACCGAACGAGGAAGGTCTTGACCAGTTGGGCCCGTCAGTCCTGGATAATATGGAAATCAGTATGGTCCATGTGTTACCTGCCGATTTTCAATCAAGCACGGCCCAACCAAATTTCCTCGATGGAGATGTGGTTGCTGAGGAACCCGGCCATGTTGATTTCGTATCAATTGCTGAAGGCGAGCCAACAACAAAAGATGATAGTCTAAAGGCTGCTTTGGCCGAATTGTTCCCTCGTTTATCATCGGCCAAGCTTCACCATTTAAAGCCATTGTATGTAACGGCACACATCGAGGGATATCCGGTTTCTAAAATTTTTGTCAATTGTGGAGCTACTGTCAATATCATGCCCCTGAACATCATGAAGGCTTTACGCCGTTCAAATGACGAGCTTATTCCGTCAGGGATCACAATGAGTAGTTTTGTCGGCGACAAGTCCCACACCAAATGTGTGATTCCGTTAACTGTGAATATTACCGGTCGCACCCATATGACCGCATTTTTCGTGGTTGATTCCAAAACCGAGTATAATGCACTGCTCGGCCGAGATTGGATTCATCAAACCAGTTGTATTCCTTCCTCATTGTACCAAGTGCTTGTCTTTTGGGACGGCAAATCGGTCACTGTTCATCCGGCCGATAGCCAGCCCTTCGAAGCCAACATGATTCAAGCACGGTATTATGACGATCACGTCGGCTATATTACGTTGCAAGGCTTCAATGAAGAGGGACGGCAGACTCGGATTTCCGTTTAGAAAGCTATCGAGGTTGGCGCCGAGACTGTCCAGCAGGATTCGGCGAGACTCGGATTAGCTAACTTTCTCCCCGAAACTGATGTTTGACACCGATCGGGAAGCACGCAGGGCCGCTGTTTCATCTACTATGGAACGACTGCTGGCCCATTGGTATACGATATCTAAACAACCAAATTCAGGCGTCGACCTTGTCGAGTTCCTTGCTGAGTGAGATAATGGGCCTGCATTATCCTTTGATAAAATTCGAGCCGCCCCGGCCGAACTCGAAGATCATCGGCCCCTTGTTAAGGACCCTTTGGAAGAGATTAATGTTGGGACGGCCGATGACCCACGGCTTTTGTTTATTAGTGCGTTACTTCCTCAACAAATGAAGGACGAGTTGCGGGCCTTGCTTACGGAATTCAAAGATTGTTTTGCTTGGAGTTATCATGAAATGCCCGGCTTAGATCGTGCTTTAGTCGAGCATGAATTACGTATTAAGCCAGGATTCAAGCCTTTCCGTCAGCCACCTCGTCGATTCTCGACCGAATTACAACTCAGTGTCAAGGACGAACTAGTTCGGCTTTTGAAAGCCGGGTTCATTCGGACAGCTCGATATGTCGAATGGTTGGCGAATATTGTTCCTGTATTAAAGAAAAGTGGTGCACTGCGCATCTGCACCGATTTTCGAAATCTGAATCTGGCAACGCCCAAAGACGAGTATCCCATGCCGATCTCAGACCTGTTAATCGATGCCGCGGCGAATCATGCGATCTTATCCTTTATGGATGGACATGCCGGGTACAACCAAATATTTATTGCCGAAGCCGATGTGCACAAAACTGCTTTCCGTTGCCCGGGGGCACTCGGCACTTACGAATGGGTTGTCATGCCATTCGGCCTCAAGAATGCCGGCGCCACGTACCAACGGGCGATGAACACCATCTTCCATGATTTAATTGGCACCATCGTCGAAGTTTATATCGATGATGTTGTCGTCAAATCTAAACGCCGACAGACACATCTGGACGATCTCCGACAGGCTTTCCTCCGCATGCGTCAGCACAACCTCAAGATGAATCCTGCCAAGTGTGCCTTCGGTGTATCGGCCGGGAATTTTCTTGGTTTTCTCGTACATCATCGTGGGATTAAAGTCGATGAGAATAAGGCTCGCGCCATCATCACTGCTCCACCCCCAACAACGAAGAAACAATTACAATCCTTACTCGGCCAGATCAAATTTTTACGCCGATTTATTGCTAATTCGGCAGGTAAGATGAAAGCGTTTTCCACACTTTTGAAACTCAAGGACTCAGATAAGTTCGTGTGGAATAAGGAGCATCAGGCGGCGTTTACACAGATCAAGGTTTCTTTCACAAATCCACCTGTCCTGGTCCCTCCTCAGCGCGGTAAGCCTCTCAAGCTATACATTTCGGCGGCCGAGGAGTCCATCGGTTGCCTCCTCGCGCAAGACAACGATGCCGGACGGGAACAGGCTATCTTCTACCTCAGCCGTAATCTGAGTCATCCGGAGATCAATTATTCCGCCGTTGAGAAGCTCTGTCTCGCCGTGTTCTTCGCTGCATCCAAGCTTCGGCATTACATGCTCCCGTCGGTCACCCAAGTCATTGCCCAGACCGACGTTATTCGGTACATGCTTACCCGGCCAATTGTGAAGGGCCGAATTGGGAAATGGACGATGGCGTTGTCCGAGTTCAGTTTGCAATACGTGCCGCAAAAAGCTGTGAAGGGACAGGCGTTGGCCGATTTCCTTGCCCAGCACCCTTCGCCTTACGGTTTTGGGAGTGCTGACGTCGAAATCGGCATGGTAGTGACCCGCGACAACTATTGGACGATGTATTTCGATGGTTCCAGTACTTCGTCCTCGGCAGGCGCAGGCATCGTCATTCAATCTCCTCACAACGATCGTTGGTATTTTTCGCTCAAATTGGATTTCGACTGCACCAATAATCAGGCCGAATACGAGGCTCTTGTCATTGGTCTTGGCCTCCTTCTTGACCTACATGCCACTCGTGTCCTCGTCCTCGGGGATTCTGAACTAGTGATTAACCAAATTAATGGGTCTTTTTGCTGCATGAGTTGTACTCTGGCGCCTTACCACATGGTCGCCAGCTATTTGGCCGAGTCCTTTGACGGTATTACATTCGAGCATGTTTCTCGGGTTCATAATACCGACGCAGACGAGTTGGCTCAAATCGCCTCTGGTGCACAACTCCTGGGGGGCAAGCTAGGCCGGGAGATACCGGGCTCAAATCGCCTCCGGTGCACAACTCCTGAGAAGGAACGAGAGGTTCGGCCACCGGGGTCGGTTCCTCGACCGTGCGCTTGCCACGATTAGCTGGGGAGGGGCCGGTTTGAACCGCCATCTCGGATACTGGAAGAGGTATTCGACGAGTATGAGGACGACGCGCCAGCGGGACCTCGTCGCTCCCCTCACTCTCTTCCAACACGAAGATCGAGGGCTTTGGATTCTTGGGAGAGGTTCCCTCGGTCGAAGGAACCGCCTGTTGTGAGACAGGTGCCTTCTCGACAGAGGGAGGTACAACTGATTCGCCGGCCACAGAGGCAGGCCGCGCTGGGGCCGTCTCTACGGCCGAAGCCGGCTGTTTCTCGACCCCAGAATGGCCAGCGGCGGGAGAAGGGGAAGCACTGGGAGTCGTCGTGTGGCTGGAGATAACGTGGATCTCCCGTGCACCTTTCTTCGCCAGTTGTTTGACCCGCTTGGCAGGCGGGGAAGGCTCGATAGCCGGCCCGGCTTCTTGGCGAGGTCGTTTGATCAGCACGGCCCTACCAGCGGGTTTGTCCTTTTGGGCCACGGCCGATTTTTTCCCGGCCGTAGCAGCGGCAACTACCTCCGTCTTTCTCAAAGGCCGACTACCTAAAAAGATAAAGACAATTCAGTAAGGCAAATCAATATGCAAGGTTGATGGAAATGAGGAAAATGGAACAGGTACCTTGAGTATGAGGGGCCGAGGCCTTCTTGGGTCGGTCGCCGAAGAGTCTGCTCACCACATCTTCGACCGGCGCACTAAAGAACTCTTAGGTGTAATTTTCCCACCACTCACCGAAGGTGTCGGTGCAATGAGTTTCTGGGGTGGCTGGTCGAAGCCGGACTTTTTTGCAGTGCTCTTGGAATTCCCTCACGGCGGTTCTACACTCCTTCTCAGAGGAACGAGGTTCGCGTCCACGGCTTAGGACCGTTCGGGATGAGAGAAGGGGGATAGGGCAGCCCTGAAGGTAGCCGAGCTGTCGGGCAAGGAAGTTCGGATGATATACTTCCCAACCTGACTGTTTCCCATCACAGCCGAGAGGGAGGTCGCGAGCAAGCACAAACGACCCCCAGGTCTGACGAAGATCAGCGTCCTCCTCCGCGCTCCATGGGGAGGTAGGCATCCTGATGGAGGAAGGATAGTCTCGACGACGACATATTAGGAACTCGTCGTTGGAGAAGTCGTCGAGAGCGAAGATGTACCGAAATACCTCTTCGGCTTGATGGGGAGGTGTCGGTCGAGAGGCCAGTTGAGGTCCAAGCGCCTATGTTGGTGAGAATTCAGCTATGGCCGGCCGAAGGGAGGCGAAGTATACCTGCAACCAGAGTTGGAAGACCCAGAGAGGACCATTCTGGTGTGGGTCGACCTTGTGGAGGGTCGCCTCGGCAAGGCATCGGAAAAGTTGGGTGAGAATATTGGAACTCAGTGCCAAGACGTGACCACTAGCCAGGGCTTCGGCTACCGGCATGTTCTCGACCAAACACTTGTTTGACTTGGTACAACAAACGTATTTGTTGTACCAGTAGAAGAGGAAGGCTTCATGCTCTCCCTCTCGTAGGTCTTCTTCTCCTCGGCCGGCGAAGTGAAGATAGAGGGTGTTGTAATTGCAGAAGTTCTTGTGGAGCTTCTGAATATCTTCCTTCGACAGGATATGACCGTCACGGTTCAAGGTCTCGAAGGCCCGACGGTCGAAGAGCGTTTTCAGGTCGATATTCGACGGATGCCCAGAGAGGGTCGCGTCGACAGGGATCCCGGTCGCCGAAGTCCCCAGAATGGCAGTGATATCCAGGACGGTGGGACCAATGGGACCCAGAGGAATGACCATCGTGTTGGTGGCCGAGCACCAGAAGCACAGAGCGGCTTGGAGAAGCTCCTTGTCGGGGACGATTTCCATATACGAAAGGAGGATGACTTCGTAGATGCCAAGGGCCTTCCATTGCTTGCCGAAGAGTCGTTCCATTCGAACGACCCAGGCTGCCCAGGATGTGGTCGTCGAGGGCCAGGAGCCCTGGGGTTTAGCCGCATCCCATCGCGACCATTCAAACCCTTGAAGCAAGGGTGTTAGGCAGTGCTCCTGTAGAAGGCCGATGATAGTCGGCGGTATTGTAGCCTTGAAGAGAGGACCCAGGATTTGGTACTGGGTGCTCATGTCGTTTTCAAACCGGATGGTCTTGATCGAGCTCCGATCAACAATCTTCTGGTGTTGGTCACATTCCCTGGAAAACTTGGAGATGAAGGACGCCATTGTGAGAAAGAGGCACGGAGTAAAAGGGTTGTCTGTGTTGGGGATTTAAAGACGAAGACTTGGAATAGGAGAAATGCACTAGAAATCGATGGCAGAGGATTTCAGGAAGTTTGAGAGCGTAAAAGTACAAATGAGGGAATTTCGGTATTTATAGAGTTATGGGGGGAAGAGCAATCGTTCGAAATTCAAAACAAAGGGCAAAATCGACCGAAGGAATTGTTGATCATGATGAACATTTGGGAAATGCGGTTGAAAAGACCGAAGGTTTTAGGGTTTTGGGGGCGCATGATTGCGTGTGACGGCGAAATTAATGACGAAAGACGGTTTGACGCCCACACGATGACAAATGGGCTCACGGACTGAGGTAGTGGCTCGCGGATTGAGATAGTGGTCATGATGGCAAGACGGTTCAGGCTGCCGCACGCCTTAGACGTCATTATGGGGGATTGGCCATGTTAGAGGACGCCACGTGGCGAGTGGGTTAGCAGGATCAAGATCGTGCGATCGTGCTCAATAAATGCGCCTTGGAACTCGGGTATTAGGATCCTGAGTGGTAGATTCGCTTCTTCAAGGCCGAAACTCGGCCTAAGGTTTCAGGCCGAGGACCTCAGAAGCGAGGGGGCAATGTTTGGGCCCAAAATAATAGTTTGGGCCGAGGGTAGGATCACTCTCGGCCCAGGAGGCCGGGCGGCAAAAGGACCATGGATCGGTCAACCCGTGGGAGTCCAAACCTAGGGCGGTTAGGACGAATCCTAGTGCAATGGGGAGTCTCGACGGGATCGGATATCCAGGAAACTAATCCAGCTTAGCTAAGGGCTAGGTTCATAGTCCTAGTAGATGTAGGACTGGTCGAGATGATCCGGAGAGGGAAACCTAGTCCGAGTAGGATTTAAACTCGGACTCAAAGTTCAGTACTATAAATAGGGGACGCTGTGCATCAGAAAAAGCCCCCTGCAAATCAACACAAAATTGCCCTGCGCAAACTCTCACAACTTGAGATCTTTTTCTTTTCCTTTTTCGCTGACACATCTTCCGTTGGCATCAACAGCACTGTGGAAGCAACCGGTGATATCTTAAGTCGGCATAGATAGCTCTGTCACCGTAGAGTCGGTCGGTCTCGCAGTATCTTCCGTTGGCATCAACAGCACTGCGGCGAGAACGGTCGATTACCTATCCAAGTCTCGGTCGAGAAGGGTTTTCGAATCCTTGTTGGTCGAGGTCATCTCATTAGCCTTCTCGGCGAGGTGAGGTGTCACAGTTATTACATTCGGCACATTGCAAGCCGAATTCGGTTCGTGAACTTTGTAAGAAATAGCAACCTTGTCTTCAGGCTCGAGAACCCAAGAGGCCGAGGCGTGTTCCTTTCTCGGCCGCAATCGCAAGACGCAGAAGTCAGTAGCGCGACCCAACGCAGCATCATCAAATTTACTCCTCGGCCGAGCCTCGGCCGACGAGTTGGCACGCCCCGCAATCACCGAAGGACGTAGTTAGCTTAGAATATACTCGGCCTGCGCGCCACGTAGGCTTTGTAATTTCTAGGGTCAACAGATACTTATATTAAAAATTAACAACTTAAAAATAAAACTTTTCACCATTTATATAAACATGTGATAAATCACTCGTGTTCCAAACACAATAAAAATAAAAATTTCTCCAATCTTCGAGATAGCAGATATGGGGCCTTTTAATCATGACATTGTTAGGGTCAAAGGTGAAGTTAATGCCGTGCACGATTTTACAACTGCAATCGTGCAAATTATTCCAATAATGCTGCAAAACCATAATAACTAGATAAGGGAATTTTTTGTTTACCTAACTATTATGTATTAAAATACGAGTATCCATCGTAAAATTAATTGATATCATGAAATTAATTGAGAATAAAAATTAATTGATATCATGAAATTAATTGAGAATAAAAGAATGAGAAGTTCAAAATCATTTCAACTGTTAGAGAAACCGAAAGTTAAATTTCTTTTTCCACAATGATATTCGTATTTTCAACAACTATCGTCAATTATTTTTTGCTATGCAGTATGAATTCTTTAAGTACATGCAGTACTCTTAGGAGTTCATCAACAAAAATATATACTTGTCAAAATATAAGCAGAATATAATAATATTTGTGTAACAATACTGGTTTGTCATTAATCTACAGCTTACAAAGTTAGATCAACATCTAACCAGTTTCTGCACTGTATTAGTATCTGTACTTTTCTTTTCTTTTCTTTTTACCTATAAGTTTTCTTAAGAAAAAGAAAATGCTAAAGCATTAAAACCCTAAAAGTCACATATTTAATGATCTTTGGGAGTAGAACTTTCGTGTTCGTGCATAGAGCATTAAAGCTACGCCAGTTCCCAGAAAACAAAGGCAGCCCCATATAATAAAAGTGCTTCTGTAGCAAGCCATTCCCATGCACTTCCCGTCACCATCATGATTTCCTTCTTTGTGGTAAAGAACAGCAGACAAGTATCCAAACACAAAAGACCCGATTGATATGTTGGCCACCACCACATTGTGGTTCACTGAGAAACTCTTGGTCCCAAACAGCTCTGTGGTTATGGACACTGCGATTGAAGTAATAGCTCCAGTACAGACTCCTATAATTGCTGTGCTGATGAAAAGTGAGAGGTTGGCTGGGTTGAGAAGCAAGAAGAAGGCTCCTGCTATTGGTGCCATTAATGCAACTACTAATGCTGGCCTTGAAATCATATACTTACTCCTGCAAAAATGGAAGGATAAAAAAAATAGGAATTTTAACGAAAAATTCCCGATACTGTTTATTTTAACAAAAAACTACATTTTTATACTAAAAAAGTCAATCTTAGTGGCTAGTACTATTCACTTTACCCTTTATTTTATCCTTATCGTTAAAACTTAAAATTTTCAAGTTTTTTTTATTAGTTTTCTTTATAAAAAAAACACATCATCCACATATATCAAATGTCTTTTCAATTTATCAAATTATTCGCTTGTCACACAGTCTGAATCTCAATCACTGTTACGTGGGACAATATAACATATCAAATATGTGAGTTATGAACAAGTGAACAAGAATTACATTTGGACTATCTCCAACCCATGAGATCAAGCTTAAAATATAAGCTTTAAACCCTCCCCCCACACCACCTCCAACCATTGGGCTAAAATAAGTTCAGGTGAAAATATATCTTTGGGCTAGATTCCTCATAGAATTTAAGTTTGATTTAAATTATTATGAACCCACCAAACTGTCATATTTCAAACATTTTTTTTTCTGTTTTTTTACTTATACTCTAACGGCTATGATCAAATGAGATCAAATCTAATGGTAAAAAAAAAATTTGACAGTCCAAAATTAAATGTAACGTCTAAAATAATTTAAATCAAATTTAACTTAAAGTTGTATAACTATACGTAATTGTATGATTTTTAATTACTTATCAGAATTTAAATATTTTTAGATTAAAATGTTCATAAAATAAATTAGGATAATCTACATAAATTTTATTTTAAAAAAAAGTTACAAAAAAAAAAACGTTAGGCTAAAATCATTATTTAATAATTTCAGGCTAAAATTTTAAGCCATAAGGGTTGGAGAAGAAAAACAGTTTCTGGGTTATGGCTTAAAAATTTTTGGCTTAGATTTTTAAGCTTTATCTCCAAAGGTTAGAGATGATCTTAATATATAGAGCATAATTGATGTCCTTCAACAAATATTGAAATTATGCAAATGACCCTCTACCACATAAGGAGTGTTGCCCTTACACAACGTCGTGTCATCGAATCTCATCCGCTCTCTAATCTAGCATCTAACAATTCTATCATTTGATAAATAAATTAAAAAAAACAATATTAAAATTATTAAAGTAAAAATAAATGAGAGAGGGAGGGAATACCTTGAGAAGAAATAGTCCAAAAGAGAAGGCATGAGACGGCCAAAAAACCCAAATGAAGAGGATAAAGAGACCAATGAAGAAGTTCTGGACGAGCCCCGGGACTCTGAAATCTGTCCCAAGTTGTTCAAGAACACCAACCCAAGTGTTGCACCGAACAAATACACAAAGAAATATAACCAAAAATCAATCCTTGTCACCATCAACTTCACTCCAATCTCCTCCCTAACACCAACTTCAAGAACTTGTCTAGCATCTAATTCTTCTCCCACATTCTCTAAGCTCCCCGTTTCGTTGTTCTTCTCCTCTATGGTAAAATTATACACTCTTCTCTCTCTGTTTATGTTCCATTTTTTTGAAAATACTTCTCTCATTTTATCCACAAGCGGGATTACTAATGGGACTAATAGGAACAATCCGGTTCCTATTACATTATGCAAAGGAGATAACCCGCTAGAAAGCGACCCTAAACTGCTAATCACCGCGTAGATTCCTGTAGCAATTGTTATGACGAACATAAAAACAAACCCGGCTTCCATGTTACTTTGCCTTCCCATCAGATCAATGTCTCTAACCAATGGCGCGACGATAACACACACAACAAGTGGCAAGAGAGAGTTGAGAAGTAAGTAGGCCTTGGCTCTTCTGTGAGGCGAAGATGAAAATGCAGCGCCAACAATATCTGTATAAATCTTGGCGCTCAATCCTTGGTAACTTGTTGTTATCCCCACGGCAATTTGTTGATGACATGGGAAGTTTCTAATGCTGACTACATAGCACACAGTGTTGATCCAGCAAATGCTATTCCCAGCCATAACAGTTAACAAGAAAATCTGCCAATAGGATGGTGATGGGATTAGGTTTGTGATGAAGAGGAACTGGACGCCATACCCGATTAACCCCAGAAACGAACCGATCATGAGGACTATCCAGAGGGGTAAGTGGATGGCAGCAATGCCGGAAAACCATCCGAGAAGTTTTCCGGCATCTGAGGCGAAGGCGAGGTTATTGAGCTGTAGTTGGGTCATGGAGAGGACGTTTTTGAGCTGGGAGGAGTAAGCTGGGAAGTTGCTGTTGGTTCCATTGATGGACTGGAGCCATATGATTCCCACAAGGCTTAGCCATTGGAGAGAAGAAGAAGAAGAAGAAGAAGAAGACGACATGACGAAATATGAGGTGGGTTTTGATGCAATTAGGATTTCTGTTACTGTTTACTGGTGATTTACAGGTGCAGAATATTGATTTATAAAGCGTGGTGTACCTATATGTTAGGCTTTGGAGAGGAGGTAGGAGGAGGAGAGGGGTGTAGTGTGAAAAGAGGGTAAGCAACAGCCAAATGCTGGCAGATTGAGGAGGACCATAGGAGTTTATATGTCCATTCGTTTTCTGAGTTACAAAATTGACAGATAACTGGGGATAGGGAGGAGTGTGTAACCATTTATATAGGGTTTCTTCTAAAATTTGTTTTTGTTAGGAAAGGAAATTGAACGTTTATTTTATTTTATTTTTCATTATTTCATCAACCCATTAGTAAATGGAAAAACTAAAATGAAAAAAAAATGGTAGGTTTTGTATTTACTTTATAAATATATCTTTCCTCTCTTCTTGGTCTAGTCTTTTCCCAATTATTTTCATTCAAAGTCATGTAGAAACAGAAAATACAAAAGAACGGAGAGAGGGATAAGAGACTTCTACACGCTTGTTTCCCCCTCTCTCTAACTTTTTATCTAATGTTAATAATAGGAAGACCAAAATTTTAAACCAAATTTGCAAACCAAATAATGTGTCACTAATAGGAAATAAGAACATTAATCAACATTTGAGTAATAATCCAATCATCAACAACCATATCATTTAATTACAAAATTTGGTTCCTCTAATATCTCCCTTTAACTAAATTTTGTATTAATCATGAAGTAAGTTTTCCTCCCAATCATGTGACCTTGACTTTCTCATTTCTTCTTATCCAAACAAAGCTTCAAAATGAAGGCTATAAAATCCAGGTTATCCCTAACCTGAGTGCACTATTTCCAAGCCGAAAGTGTATTTTGAAGCTATAACATCCAGGTTATCCCTAACCTGACTGCACCATTTCCAAGCCGAAAGTGTCCTTAATCTCGTCATCTTATACTTTAACTAATGCTTCTTCTCAATGTTAAATGAGGCTCTAAATTAGAGTCCTCTGCCATCGTTGATTTAAAAAGGTATAATTTTGGTTAAAAACCATATGGCCCTATAACTTCATAAAAATAAACAAGAATAAAGGGTAACTTTCTTTCAAACAAAACTGAGGGCAAACTTCATAAAAATAATTAAATAAGAATATGGAGGAGGGAGGGGGGCATGTTTATCCCATTAACCAATTTTTTATCCTTAATTCTTCATATTCTCATTCTTTATAGCATTCATACTATGCAAGTAAACATGCCATGAACATTAGCTAAATAACCTTTTATAATGGGGTATAATTGATTGATTCTCTCACCTTAACTGAATTTCGGTATAGACTTTAGAATCGTCCTTATTTGGAAAAGGGCTTTTTTTTCTTTCAAATTAATGTTAAAATAGTTAGTTAAAGTGACTAGTATATTGGATTGATGGCTCTTTTCTATCACTTGTAAAAGTCACATTTATTTTGACTATTTGCAACCGACGAAAAGGGAAAGAGAAAAACAATCAGAGGTTGATTTGCTTTTCAAGTTTTCTTCATGCAGAGCAGAGTAGCTAGGTATATAGTGGTTGTGCTTATGCAATGTGGTTCTCTAATGACCACCACATTCACACAATCAATGGTTTTTATTTGAGTGTGATAGCTAGAAACAGATAAACAAGGAATTATGGTGTTAATAATTAGGCAATTAGATGTAAAAGAGCTCGTGATATTAGTATAAAGAAGATTTTATTTTTTTGTCAAACATAAGCTTCATTTATAGAAGAAAATGTGCAAAAGATTAATTTAATAAACGCTGCTAGTAGGCTAAGTGGACAAAGAAGTCCTAACAAAGCACATGATAATCCAATTACTCTGTCGGTTGACAAAAGTCATCTTTGCACACCTTCATTTTGAGCAAGCGACTCGCTCTCGAGGTCAAAGCACCAATCATGATGCATATATATAGAGAGAGTTTTGTAATTGGTTAATCCGTTGAAGTTGAACTAGTAGATAGAACTGTGGAAACAAAATAGTAGGAGAATTTTACGATTTGAATTGTTGTGTATTATTCTCTCCATGAGGCTTGATATATACCAGTAGAATTGTCTACGTACATGGAATCCCTAATTCTTTTTTTGTAAGGCCCCATAGAAATATGCTATGCTGAAGTGAGTCAAGCTAAAGCAATCGTAGTATTTATATCATTTGTAGGTGAGGCTAACTCCTCATGAGGTAATTGTATGATTAATCAAGAAGGAAATCTCTACAATACAAAAGTTACAATTATACTTTAAATATAAATTGTTGACTTATGCCAACACTAGTGCTGTTAATATTTTAAGACGGTGTTTATTAAAGATTTTTTAGTAAGATTGTTATACAATCACATGTATAGAATCTTCAATTATAACAAAAGTATGTAGGGTTAAAACCTTGAGAAGATAACTACAACACATAGCTGCGTCACGATCTCACCCAAAAAAAAATCTCGTACAGTATAGCTTTGGAATGAGCCGTGTGCAAGTTGGTGGGTGCAACTACAAACACATTATGTGATATAGGCAAGATGGTAGGATTATGACCATGCCATCAAATTCTATATCCTAGATTTTGTGCTCTCTTACCATGAAAAGACAAGGGGCCATGCATCTTCTTAAGGACAAGAGATAGGGAAAGCCCCATGTTAATGTGTGTCACAAATTTAATCGTGTGACATCATCCATGAGAGCATGTAGACCAGTTGGCTCAAAGATTCCTTATATATCTAAAGAATGGGAATTGCCCATGTGTATGTCATAATCTAGTTAATTTACCGTATGTAGAATAGGAGGAGAATGTGAACATGGTAAAAAGAATGGCATGTAGTGACGGCTATATATATTTACAGACCTTTTAGACAAGCGTTATAATGGAAGGGATTTTCATTTTTTTTTTAAATGGGATTAGTTATGAGCCCACACCACATTGAACTTAAATTTTTTTTTTTTAAGTTGCACCTTGTAGATCATCATAACAAAATATTAATCAAATCAAAACTATTTGAGACATTTAATTGAGTAAAAAGAAATTGACGAACAATATGTTCTAAGAAACATTAAAATTTCATTGTAATAAATAAATAGACAAATAATTTCAAATTAAATCGATTTTTTGTAAGAATGATCTATAAATCGAGACTTACAAAATAAAACGGTTCGAATTGTTGAAGATCGATGTGAAATGAGTCTCACAACTAATTCCTATTTAAAAATATAAAAAAAATTAACAGAGATCTCTTCCCTTAAAACAGCCTGACCCCTTTAGTTAGAAATCTTTTTAAGTAATCCATTTGTAGAGTTTGTGACTTGGAAGTAATAGTCTTGATAGACAAATTAATCAAAAATTAAAATTTTTGAGTGAGGGTTGTCATATATGTCATGTTTCTGAAAATTATCCAATCATGTGTTAAGAAGTTTTTCCTCACATTAAGGGTTTGATTAAGTGGACGCTAATTAGTCAAAATTACCTTCCCCTAAGTAATTACCTTTGGACCTCCTTGCTAGTTGTCTTTTGATACTGACATGGCTATACTTCCCTGGCTGCCAAGACATTGTGCTCAAAATTAACTCTTTCTTTGGGACGTGACAGCCTACCTTATGGCTAGTACACCTTGGTAGTAAAATACATTGTTTTAGTTAATGTCTACGGCTTTTCACAAATAAACTCACATTTCACAGTCAGAAACATTTAAAGCACGATTTTGAAGAAAAATACCAATGAACACAATTTTACTCCCCTCGACATTCACAGTTTATATGTGAGGGCCAGTTCGTTTTAATTTATAATTTGATTCTTGAAGTGTTTCTCACTAATATTAACAGTTGTTGAGAAACATGCACCAGTTATGTATAATTTCTAACATAACACGGGTGGCTTAATTTTAGTACAATCATGATAACCACCTAAGAAGAACAGTAATAATTTCTCTGTATTCTTTTGCTTTTTGCATATATTGGACGAATTCAAGCAAAACTTTAATTCCCAAACTAATAGTTAAGCTTGAGATTAGGGACTCTGCCACTACCATGTAATGCTGGTGCTTAATTGATTAGGCCCACACGCAATGCCATAAAAATTGACATTAAGCCGAACCCAGTAAAAGTCGGTGTCCCTCTTCAATTGACCTGATTGGGTTTTCTCAATTAGGATAAACAAATGATCATGATTAACTTGGCTAATAAATCAAACTCTCTTTCACTAAACCAAACTTGCCGCAAAGGAAAAAGAACATCAACACGGGAAACCACAATCATCACGAAGCCCCACATGCCCCAAAAAAAACTTGATTATTTTGACTTTACTAATGTCTGTGGATACCACATAATCTATCATATCACTAATTTTAAACGCTTGATTGTGTATAAATTGGTAATACATAAATAATCTTGGTAATACATAAATAATCTTTCTCGTGGATATTATAGACAGTGGTGAATTCAAGTCACGAACTTTGCGAGTTCTAGGGTTAAAAGTTTAATTTTTAGATAAAATTAGAGCACGAAGCGTGCAAAAAATAAAATATTTTATTTACAGAGTTATTTCGTCGAACACTTAGTAGGCTTATTATCGTTAGCCAAACCATGTTGCACACATATCAACATATACGACATAATGTTAAAGCAATCTGATAAATGATATCAAGATAATTTGTCGAGTGTCGTCGACAAAACCAATCGAGATATGCTTAGATCAAACAGTTGATAAGCACAAAAGGTTTGTACCAGACATTCAAAGGGTTTTCAGAAAATCTTCACATATATATTTCCCAAACCGTCCTGGAACTACAGTAGTTCCAATGTACATTTGCCTCTTACTATAGAAAACAATAATACTAAACACCAACTATTTTTTCTATTCTAATGTCAAGTTTCTGACATTGCGTGAAATTAGTATATTATAGACTTGTGTAAATTCGTGTATGGCCTATCATTTTATATAAGAGAAATGAGACGAGTTCGGCCTAGAGTTGAAGTTTTACCGTGTACATATAAGAACATTCTGCATGCTCATTAAGTGCTTTGATTTTTCCTTATTATTTAGGTGTAGGAGGTTGGACCTCATTTACATCTTGGCCATAGTGGTAGTTCCACTGCCCAACTACTTCTAGTTAGTGATCAATCCATCGATCACTGCAGTTCATAAAAGTTATACATATTAACATATTCATTAATATAAGACTAGCCACCTCAGTCAAGCTATAACTTACAAACATAAGTATTCTTGAAATTTTTAGGTCGATAGATCAAGGGTCCCATCTAATAATACCGATAATATCCTCAATTTGGTAATTATCACATGCCCAATCTGTCAAATGTGCGATTTTTATCATAAAAAGCATCGGTGTTAGTTAGAGTGGAATAAGCATATTTAAACTCTTTCTTTCTTCTTTTCCTCACCAATATGGGATAGCCAAGAGGTACACTAAGCTCAAGGACCACTAATTGACAGAGGTTAAATTTCCTAGTCGTTTGTAGACCATGATTTATGTAGAAGAAGAAGCTGAAGGACCACCAAGTTCAAAAATCCGTCCCTTTCTCACCCGATTCTCTCCACAATCTATGTAATTAATTTAGAGTAGAATGTTGCTTATAAAATAATCCTTATCGTTTAATTATGTAGACTAGATCGATTTCGTACACATTAATCAAATATACACTCCTTTAAATCCATACAAAAAAATATATAATTTGGTATTTTATTTATTTACGTTTTAAAGTCTAATAGGGAAGAGAAAGCCCTTTTGGTTTGAAGAAATTCTGAAAATTCAACCTGTTTGCATGGTGGACTTGTTGAAACGTTTCAGAGAAGATTTGAAAGCAACAACATGCATCTTAACCACCACAACAGAGTCTCCTGAAAACGATCCCCATGTCCCATCCATCGATGGACCTTTAAAACAAGGAATTTGAGGCTCTCAACAGTGCCAACAAGAATGCTATGGTAATCCCTATCTAGGAGGACTTATAGAAAAACAAAAAACCTAAAAACAAAAAAGAGAGCAAGGATCAATGTATCCTAAGTTGGACGAAATCAACTTCGCCTCGAGTGGGACATTAACTTTAACTTACATGTGAGACATTTGTTTATACATAAAACACTTGTTAAATGATACATGTTTATATATGAGACGCATGTGATGTTCTTGTTTAACGACATCTGTTTATATACGAGATACATGTTTAATGACACTTGTTTAATGAAACAGGAGTTGACTATATTGATTCTCCTTAGCCTTGGCCTCAGTCCAGACCAAAAATTGTTATTAGAGATGTTGTAAACATACAATAATATGGTAGTATATTTTCTAGGAAAATAAAGAACAATTTAACAACAATATATATTGAAGTTCTAGTCCCTTGAAATTTGAAGGTCCATTTAACATTGGCCCATTGGGCAACAACATAGGCTGCATTGCAGATATGGGACTACATATATTAATTAAAGTTGACTGTATTATTTTTTTTCGAACGAATTCGTGGCACCACTTTTTTTTACATAATTTACACGTTTTTATCAGACTTACTCCGTAATGTATTTCAACAATCGGGATTTTTTATCTTTTAGATCTTCCTCAAAGATCATGTTTATAAAAAATCACCCAAATCTAAAGCCATATGACTATTGGATTAAGAGTTTATAGTTTCTTTATAGAACTGTTTCGTCCATTTTCTTCACTACAAATGAATGTCTTAATAGTTTTAGATTTAGGTGATTTTTGGTAGACATGATCTTTGATGGAAGACTTAAAAGATAGATAGTTCGGATAGTTGAATACATTACCAAGTACGCGCTACAAAAACGTGTGTAAAAAATTGTGTAAAAAAGGTGGCTTCATAGATCTGCTCCCATTTTTCTTTGCCTATAATTTATGATCTTGTAGCTTTTGTTTTCTACAAAGCACGCAATTATTTCCCAAAAATTCTTAGCAGATGTGCTCCATATTATATGGCAAAGATTGAAGGTCCAAACATAGGTAGTAGTGTGCATCTTAAGAAGGACGACCAGCCAGGATGGTACCAAATGCTAGTTATGTATTTATGATTTTCTTGAAAGATTGAGATGTGGTAGATTCAGTAATGCATGATGTAGTACAACAAGTGTGCTACTTGAAGAACTTAGATTTAAGGAATTTAAAATTATCAATAATAAAATGGAAAGGTGATATTACCTGAGGATATTTCTTACTCTAGCATGTTGAAATTTAGAGAGTATATAATTTTATGACTGGTAGTAAGACAAGTTATTATAATAATATATTTTATTTTCTAATATATTCTTAAGATTTTAGAGATTATCGTCTCATTCTATTTCCTTATAAAACTAGTTTTTCTTTTCTTTTCATTGATTTGTGAATCTCAAGTCAATGGAAATAAGGCAACAACTTAAAAAGCTGCTTTGGATTGGGATTTGGAAAAGAGAAGTTTCCACGATCCTTAAAGCATATGAGAATCCGGTTTGATAGCCAAAAGGTACACTAAGCTCAAGGACCACTAATTGACAGAGGTTAAATTTCCTACTAGTTTGCAGACCATGATTTATGTACAAGAAGAAGCTGAAGGACCACCAAGTTTGAAAATCCGTCCCTCTCTCACCCGATTCTCTCCACAATCTATGTAATTAATTTAGAGTAGAATGTTGCTTATAAAATAATCCTTATCGTTTAATTATGTAGACTAGATCGATTTGGTACACATTAATCAAATATACACTCCTTTAAATCCATACAAAAAAAATATATAATTTGGTATTTTATTTATTTACGTTTTAAATTCTAATTGGAAAGAGAAAGCCCTTTTGGTTTGAAGATATTCTGAAAATTCAACCTGTATGCATGGTGGACTTGTTGAAACGTTTCTGAGAGGATTTGAAAGCAACAACATGCATCTTAACCACCAGAACAAAGTCTCCTGAAAACGATCCCCAGGTCTCATCCATCGATGGACCTCTAAAACAAGGAATTTGAGGCTCTCAACAATCCCAACAAGAATGCTATAGCACTCCCTATCTAGGATGACTTCTAGAAAAACAAAAAAACAAAAAAACAAAAAACAAAAAAACAAAAAACAAAAAAGAGAGCAAGGATCAATGTATCCTAAGTTGGACGAAATCAACTTTGCCTCGAGTGGGACATTAACTTAACTTACATGTGAGACATTTGTTTATACATAAAAGACTTGTTAAGTGATACATGTTTATATGTGAGACGCATATGATGCTCTTATTTAACGATATCTGTTTATATACGAGATACTTGTTTAATGACACTTGTTTAATGAAACAGGAGTTGACTATATTGATTCTTCTTAGCCTTGGCCTCAGTCTAGACCAAAAATTGTTATTAGAGGTGTTGTAAACATACAATAATATGGTTTCTCTAGTATATTTTCTAGGAAAATAAAGAACAATTTAACAACAATATATATTGAAGTTCTAGTTTCTTGAAATTTGAAGGTCCATTTAAGATTGGCCCATTGGGCAACCACATAGGCTGCATTGCAGATATGGGACTACATATATTAATTAAAGTTGACTGTATTATTTTTTTGGAGCAAATTCGTGGCACAACTTTTTTTGCACAATTTACACGTTTTTATCGGACTCATTTCATAAATGTATTTCAACAATTGGGATTGTCTATCTTTTAGGTCTTTCTCAAAGATCATGTCTATAAAAAATCACCCAAATCTAAAACCATATGATCATTGGATTAAGAGTTTATAGTTTCTTTATAGAACCATATTCGTCCATTTTCTTCACTACAAATGAATGTATTAGGTGATTTTTGGTAGATATGATCTTTGATGGAAGACTTAAAAGATAGATAGTTCGGATAGTTGAATACATTACCAAGTACGCGCTACAAAATCATGTGTAAAAAATTGTGTAAAAAAGGTGGCGTCACATATCTGCTCCCATTTTTCTTTGCCTATAATTTATGATCTTGTAGCTTTTGTTTTTTTACAAAGCATGCAATTATTTCCCAAAAATTCTTAGCAGATGTGCCCCATAGTATATGGCATGGATTGAAGGTCCAAACATAGGTATAGTGTGTATCTTAAGAAGGACCAGCCAGGATGGTACCAAATGCTAGTTATGTATTTATGATTTTCTTGAAAGATTGAGATGTGGTAGATTCAGTAATGCATGATGTAGTACAACAAGTGTGCTACTTGAAGAACCTAAATTTAAGGAATTTAAAATTATCAATAATCAAATGGAAGGGTGATTTTACCTGAGGATTTTTCTTTTATGGTACATTTTTATGATGTTAAAAGTAAAAAAAAAAATGTATTCAAGTGTTTTGACGTAGTTGAAATTAACATATTTCTTACTCTAGCATGTTGAAAATTAGAGAGTATATAATTTTATGGCTGATAGTACGACAAGTTATTATAATAATATATTTTATTTTTTTAATATATTCTAAAGATTTTAGAGATTCTCGTCTCATTCTATTTCCTCGTAAAACTAGTTTTTTCTTTTCATTGATTTGTGAATCTCAAGCCAGTGGAAATAAGGCAACAACTTAAAAGCTGCTTTTGGATTGGGATTTGGGAAAGAGAAGTTTCCACGATCCTTAAAGCAGATGAGAATCCAGTTTGATAGCAGCTTACCAACTTTGAATTGGAATCGTAAAAAGCAGATGATCTGTTATCTTATTTCCTTGAAAAAGCCCGTTCCCACTGTGCTCACGGGCCAGCTGGCCTGCTAGTGGTAATGGGAATTCTCTTGTTCTCTATTCAAAGACTTGGTAGCCTCCGGGACCTACTCCACTATATTGAATTAGCTTTTATTTTGATAGAACTCTATGCAAAAGAAAAAGGCTGAATAGCCAAAATGGTCCATAAGATTTGCATAACTCATCACTTTGGTCCTTAACATTTCAAATCGATAAAAGTGGTCCCTTAGATTGTCCATCATCCATCATTTTGGTCATTCTGTTAAAAACTCCGTTAAGTGTCCCGAAGCTCTTGGCTGGAAGTTTGGATAATTTTCAAAGCTTCGTAACTCAATTGTTTCTTAACCAAATTCGACCCATAATATATCAAAATGAAGATAGGAAAATGTAGACTAACATTATACCTATTTGGAAGCCCAATGGGTGCCAGAGATAGCCGAAAAATAGTCTCAAAGTTGACTGGTCCGAAGGAAAACTGGAAAACTCGTCGAAAACTGGATAAACTTTAAACGTTCATAACTTCTTTAATATTCAACGAAATCAAGTGATTCAAAAACGAAAATCATACTTCTCGACGAGAAAAAAAGAATGGTACCTTTTTAGATGGCTAAATCGACGTGGTTTAGCTGAAAACGGCTCAAAAGCGGTTGTCTTGGTCTCAAGTTAGCCACTTTCGAGCCGTTTTTCGGCCCAACCACGGTGATTTAGCCGTCTAAAAAGAACCATTCACTTAATCTTGTCAAGAACTATGATTTTTGTTTTTGAATCACTTGATTTCGTTGAGTATTGAAGAAGTTATGAACGTTTAAAGTTTACTCAATTTCCGGCGAGTTTTTCAGTTTTCCCTCGGACCAGTCAACTTTGAGGCTATTTTCCGGCCATCTCCGGCAGCCATTGGGCTTCCAAATAGGTATAATATTATTCTACACTTTCCTATCTTCATTTTGATATATTGTGGGTCAAATTTAGTTAAGAAACGATTAAGTTACGAAGCTTTGAAAAATTGCCCAAAGTTTCGACCAAGAGCTCCGGGACACTTAACAGAGTTTTTAACGGAATGATCAAAATGATGGATAGTGGATAATCTCAAGGACCACTTTTATCGATTTGAAATGTTAGGGACTAAAGTGATGAGTTATGCAAATCTCAAATACCATTTTGGCTATTTAGCCAAAGAAAAAAAAATACACATCGTTTAAATCTTGTATTTCTAGAGTCCAATTATTAACTTGATAAATGTGGCTAACAATTGAATTAAAAACAAAAAAACAATCTCATTTTCTCAACCAAGTTTTGAGTTCGAATTTTATGGACGAAAATAATTTAGTAATAAATAAATAAATTGATAATTGTGCACCATATTCTTGCTAGTCTTCTCTATGGTAATCAAAAGTTTTTTTAGAGAAATTCCTCCAAAAAAAATCTAAAGAAACTTGAACTAGTCCGGCCCAACTTGTTACCAGGCCTACGCACACAACAACCCGACTCATTTAAGATCCGACCCGACCGTTTCCTTCGTTTCCAAATTCTTAATTGCAGAAATGCCCGCAATACAAAAGCTTGTACAAAATTCCCAGTACGCGCCTCGTCCCTCTACTCCGTCATCTCCAACTCCCGCCGAAACCCTAATTCTAATCGCCGCTCCAGATGGCGGTGGTCGCCGAGAGCTCTTCGGCTTCGCCTAACCCGCCGGAAGACAAGCCGGTGATCGTTAGGGTTAAACGCAAGGCATTGCAGTCCTCACTCGACGCTTTCTGTGAGTGTCGCTTAGTTTGTATCCATTTTTCTCTTTTTATCTTGTTTGGTTGCCGGGAAACTGTAGGAAAGTGGAAAATAAACTTGCTTGAACTTGCAAACTGTGAAAAAATTGGAATTTGTGACGAATTTCGGAACATTGTGCAATGTAGGGCTGGAAATCAATGAGAGGCCGGTGAAGCGTCCGTTGGTGGATTTTGAGAAGCTTTCGATGTTGGATTCAGCTGGAAAGGGTAACGAATGGTGCTCGTATTTGTCAAGCATTGTTGTTTTATATATGTGCGCGTGTGTGAACTGTAATTACTGAAATTACTAATATTTGGACTAACACAAAGTTATCCAACTGTTTTTGTTCACTTTGATGTAATCGTTTTGTTAAAAAATTGTATACTAAATAGTTGCGATTTTCGTTATACCCAACAAAGAAATTCCTTTATGAGTTGTTGGATATGTTGTTAATGGAGTTATTGATTAAAAAGTTACTGAGTATGCTGAATATGATCAAAGTTTTTATTTTTTATTGTTCCGTTGATTAGCAATTGACAAGGTTACGTTTTTTTTCTTTCAGTTTTTGGTTGTCTCTGTTGAATTAGAATAGGGTTTTGTGATTTTGCAGATTTCATTAGAAGATGGAAATTTTTAAAACTCTTACAAAACGTGGTGCTAATTTCTTATATTTTTAATGCAGCAGAACTGAAAACCAAGAAGGTTTTGGTACAGCATGTAGAGACAGTAAGCAGCTTTGACACCAGTGTTGATGTTGTGAAATCATTTCTGGTGAGCAGGGCTGCGCATCTCTTAATTTTGTTCAATAACTATTCTTGTTTTGTAAACTATTTACATAAGCATGTGTTCAGGAATGCCATGTAGCTCAGCTTATTGTTTTAAGGCTTTGTGACCCCTCCACCCCTTCCCCTGTCCCCCGTCCTCTCCACAATCTCCTTTCTCTCTCTATCTCACTCAGCAAGTTCATTATTCCCATTGCAAGATTCTGTGTGTGATTCCCATGTCATCTACTACTAAGAGGTTGGTGAAAATGTCTCACTGTTTCTTTTAGGACCCTAATACTGGTGACATGCGTGATCGTAAAACAAAGATTGGAGAACGTAAATACGCTTTGAGAAAGGAGAATGTAAGCTATCTGTCTCCTCCTCTTGGTCTTACGCACTTTATTACATTTTTACTTTCTAATGTACTGTCCCTAAGGTTACTTGAACTTATTCTTTCATTCCCATTGTAATAGCAGAAACAAGATCTGATTTTGTCTAAAGCCAGACAGAGGAAGGAGGTACGTGATATAGTATAAGTTAATTGTATTGTTAGTCCATCAAGTACAGGATTTGTTATCCCTTGTGCTTCCATTAATATGATTTGTTCTTTCATGTCTTAGAGAGATAACGACGCACTAAATTTTCATACAATGAGCTTATTTATTCAGTTGCCCCATTCATACTTTTTTGTTTTGTTTATTGTCCATTGTTCTCATTTCAATCTTTATCTTGTGATAATAACCATTGTAAGACAATGAGTTCTAATGTGCTTCAAATTAGGATCATGCAACTTTAAACTTTGCTAGTTTCTGTGAAATTTTTTATCATTTGTATAGGCCACAATCTTGGATTTTTTATTTTTTTTTAGATTAAAAATTGTGTTTGTGAAAGATTATTTATGATAGATTGAAAATAAGAACTAATAACCACATATGGCTTATTGATGCCATTTTATTTTGGTCCAAGTTTTAATTAATAGATAATCACGTTATACCAGATTGGTACACATGTAATCCCAAAATAAGTTTTTCAGAGTGGACAAATTTTTTCCTTCATTTCTTTTTGTTTGGAACTCCGCCTATGTCTTACATGGCCGGTCCCAAGCCCGGATAAAGGAGGAGGGGGAGGGCGTCAGGTAGTCGACAGCCGGCACTCCATGATCACGTCGAATCCTTATGAAAATGAATCCAGAACAAAATCGCGCTAAAGCTAGGGCGTCACCCGTAAGTGGCGCGCTGTGTGGCCTGAGCACAGTGATAAGTGAGCAAGGGTCGCTGTATCTCCATCGGCACCCGGATGCAGTGTTAAATGAGCAAGGGGGCCATAGAAACTTCTTTTCGAACGACTCCACTCAAAGTTGTTTGGGAGCATATGCTCCTATCAACTTTACCCGGGACACACAAAAGAAGTACTTTGATCCTATTAGACGGGGGAGGGTGAAGAAGCTAGGACAGAAGGGTAGAGTTCAAGAGAGCAAAATGCGTTTAGGAACGTGGAATATAGGAACCTTAACGGGAAAATCTATGGAAGTAGTGGAAGTTATGGTGAGGAGAAGGATAAATATTATGTGCCTACAAGAAACTAAGTGGGTTGGTAGTAAGGCAAAGGATCTAGAAAACTCAGGGTTTAAACTTTGGTATTCGGGCACAAATAGAACGAGAAACGGTGTTGGCATCATCGTGGACAAGACCTTGGTACAAGATGTTGTAGATGTCAAGAGGGTAGGAGATAGAATCATGGCAATCAAGATTGTAATAGGACAAGAACTTATCAATGTGATTAGTGCGTACGCACCTCAAGTAGGGTTGGATACGAGTTCGAAGGAGAAATTTTGGGAAGATCTTGGAGACTTGGTGCAAGGAATTGCTCAGACGGAGAAGTTATTTATAGGAGGAGATTTAAATGGACACGTGGGCAGGGAGACAGGCAACTATGGAGGTTTTCATGGTGGCCATGGTTTTGGGGAGAGAAACGAGGATGGGGAAGCTATCTTGGATTTTGCAATGGCATATGATCTCTTCTTAGCCAACACCTTCTTTAAGAAGAGAGAAGAACATGTGATCACCTACAAGAGTGGGTCGTCAAAAACACAAATAGATTTTCTTCTAATGAGGAAAGGGGATCGTATAACTTGTAAGGATTGCAAAGTTATACCAGGAGAGAGCGTGGCTAATCAACATCGCTTGTTGGTGATGGATGTACATATCAAAAGAGTAAGACAAAAGAACAAGACTTGGAAGTGCCCAAGGACTAGATGGTGGAATCTAAAAGAAGAAAAACAAGCCATTTTCAAAGAGAAGGTAATCACCCAATGTGTGTGGGATAGAGAGGGGGAAGCTAGCCAAATGTGGGATTCCATGGCTAGTTGTATCCGAAAAGTAGCAAAAGAGGTATTAGGAGAGTCCAAGGGCTTTGCCCCACACCAAAAGGAATCTTGGTGGTGGAATGAGGAGGTACAAACAAAGGTGAAGGCTAAGAAGGAATGTTGTAAAGCCTTATACAAGGAGAGGACTGATGAAAATGGTGAAAGGTATAGAAAAGCGAAGCAAGAGGCGAAGAAAGCTGTCAGAGAAGCTAAGTTAGCGGCTTACGACGATATGTATAAACGACTAGATACCAAAGAAGGAGAGTTGGATATCTATAAACTATCTAGAGCAAGGGAAAAGAAGACAAGGGACCTAAACCAAGTGAGGTGCATCAAGGATGAGGATGGAAAGGTTCTTGCTACAGAGAACGCGGTTAAAGACAGATGGAGAGGTTATTTTCATAATCTTTTCAATGAAGGACATGAAATGAGTGCTTCTTTAGGGGAGTTGAGTAACTCAGAAGAGTGTAGAAACTACTCTTTTTATCGTCGAATCCGGAAGGAAGAAGTGGTTGTAGCTTTGAAGAAGATGAAGCATAAAAAAGCAATAGGCCCAGACGATATACCAATCGAAGTGTGGAAACTTTTGGGAGAGACAGGTATAACATGGCTCACTGACCTTTTCAATAGGATTTTGAAAACGAAGAAGATGCCAAATGAGTGGCGAATGAGCACTTTGGTGCCTATCTACAAGAATAAGGGCGACGTACAAAATTGCATGAACTATAGGGGTATTAAGCTAATGAGTCATACAATGAAGCTCTGGGAGAGAGTCATTGAGCATAGATTAAGGCAAGAGACACGGGTTTCGGACAACCAATTCGGGTTCATGCCAGGGCGCTCAACCATGGAGGCAATCTATCTCTTACGAAGATTGATGGAAAGATATAGAGATGGGAAAAAGGATTTACACATGGTCTTTATAGATTTGGAAAAAGCGTATGATAGGGTCCCAAGAGACATTCTTTGGAGGATTTTAGAGAAGAAAGGAGTACGAGTAGCATATATCCAAGCTATAAAGGATATGTATGAAGGAGCAAAGACTGCCGTAAGAACTCATGAAGGACAAACCGAAAGCTTTCCCATAACTGTAGGATTACATCAAGGCTCATCCTTAAGTCCTTACCTTTTTGCGTTGGTAATGGATGAGTTAACACGACATATTCAAGATGATATTCCTTGGTGTATGCTTTTCGCAGACGATATAGTGTTGATAGATGAAACTCAGGAAGGGGTAAATGCAAAGCTTAACCTTTGGAGAGAAGTGTTGGAATCTAAAGGTCTTCGCCTAAGCCGATCAAAGACAGAATATATGGAGTGCAAGTTCAGTGCAAATGGAGGCCAAAACGAGTTAGGGGTGAGGATCGGAGATCAAGAAATACCAAAGAGCGACCGTTTTCGTTACCTAGGATCTATCTTGCAAAAGAACGGAGAATTAGATGGAGATCTCAACCATAGAATACAAGCTGGATGGATGAAGTGGAAGAGTGCATCCGGCGTGTTGTGTGACCGCCGTATGCCACTGAAGCTCAAGGGAAAATTTTATAGGACGGCAATAAGGCCGGCGATGCTGTATGGCACAGAATGTTGGGCGGTGAAACATCAACACGTACACAAAATGGGTGTAGCGGAGATGAGGATGCTTCGTTGGATGTGTGGGCACACGAGAAAGGAAAAGATTAGGAATGAGGATATCCGGGGTAAAGTAGGAGTAGCCGAAATTGAAGGAAAGATGAGAGAAAATCGGTTACGGTGGTTTGGACATGTGCAAAGAAGGCCTACTGACGTTCCGATTAGAAGATGCGACTATGGGACAGAGGTGCAGGGCCGAAGGGGTAGAGGAAGACCTAGGAAAACTTTGGAAGAGACTCTAAGAAAAGACTTAGAGTACTTGGATCTAACGAAGGACATGACACAGGATCGAGCACAATGGCGTTCTAAGATTCATATAGCCGATCCCACTCAGTGACTTGGATTTTCCAAGTCTCCAACCGAGAAGTTTTCCTCATTCGGGAAATTAAGAGAACACTACCCCAACCTACATGCTCCACTCAGAAACCTTCAACATACAAGCTTTAACAAAAGAAAATTCAAAGAACTTAGCGAAGAAGGCTTTGGTGTATTTAACACAATACGTTGAAATGAAGGAAAGCTTATTTATTGATATCCCCGATAAGCTACAAATATGTACATATACATGAGTCAAAATAAGCACACAAGAGGGAGCCTTCACAAAGGTTGCTTAGGAGAAGTCTCAGCAGTCGGTAGAGCCCCAGAAAGAGAAGGCATCGGAGGGGGATCATTTGGAGCCTCAGTACTGGACAGAACCCTAGAAGGAGGAGGCATCAGAGGTTGATCATTTGGAGCTTCATTACGCGGTACAGCCCCAGAAGACGAAGGCAATAAATGCCTTTGGAACAAACCCACAAATCTCTGATGATCAAGTAAAACCTGACCATCAGTTTCCTTCATCTGGTCAAGCTTCCTCTTCATGTTTGTAGCATAGTCATGTGCGAGCCGGTGCAACTGTTTATTCTCATGCTTGAGCCCTCTAATCTCCTGTTTGAGACTCATCACTTCAGCCGCCAATGATTCAACTTGGCGGGTTCGAGCAAATAGGCGTTGGGCCATATTAGACACAGAACCTGCACACTGAACACTGAGAGCCAGCGAATCCTTAACAGCTAACTCATCAGACCGTTTGGAAAGTAGTCTGTTATCTTTGGGAGTGAGAAGGTTCCTGGCCACCACCGCAGCGGTCATATCATTCTTCATCACGGAATCCCCAACGGTAAGAGGACCAGTAGGGGAGACGAAGGATGGGCGCCATATGTTGTCTGGAGAAGGCGGGGCTGCCTCTTCAACAAGGTTCAAGTCAAAACGACGGTCGGAGGGGCCAGACATTTTCAAAGGTGTTGAAGAGAGAAGAGGTTGGACAAATCAAGATCTTAGAAGTGCAAGAATGAAGCTTCTACTGGTGGAGATTCAAGTGTGCTTTGGAACTTAATGCCAGCCCCTATAAAAATCTGCACTCGACGAAGCTTCAGAAATCGAAGAGGCGCCTGCTCAGAAATCGAAGAGGCGTTTGCTTTCTCAAAAGCTGGGCTGCTTAGAGATCACGAGGGTTGATCTCAGAAATCGAAGAGGCGTTTGCTTTCTCAAAAGTTGGGCTGCTCAAAGACCACGAAGGCCGATCTCAAAAATCGAAGAGGCGCTCGCTTTCTCAAAAGCTGGGCTCCCCAGAGACCACGAGGGCCGATATCAGAAATCGAAGAGGCACCTACTTTTCCAGCCTTTTCCAGCCTTGTCAGCACCTGTCACACGCACACTCAGTTTTGCGGAAATTATGGGCATTCTGTCAAAGACTTCTGGGGAAGTAGAAAACACATGAATCTTACTGTTCAATCACCCACTTCCCACACGCAACAATAGCTCATGGGTACCACAGATAACTTTGCCAAAGTTCTCTGCCAAAGTTGAGCACGTGAAGCTTGCAGCTCCCACTACATCGCTCTGACCAAGAAGGGTAAAAGAATAGCAAAGAAACAGCACTAACAAAGTTTAGACCCATAAATTTTGAAGGTCTAGCTACCATATTATTACCCACAAGGGTAAAGGAACAGTACCACTGCTGGATAATTGGAAAGTCCCTGTGTGTCAACCTCTGTGCTTCGTGGCAAGGTAGACTAGCAAACATGCCCAACCTTTACTCACATTCGAGAAAACACTCCCAATAAGATTGCTTGCTCCAAAATCGAAGAGGCACCGTCCTCCGAATCTCGAGAGCCAGACTCCCAACATGACTACTTTCTTAAAAATCGAAGAGAGGGTAAAGGAACAGTACCATTGCTGGATAATTGGAAAGTTCCTGTGTGTCAACCTCTGTGCTTCGTGGCAAGGTAGACTAGCAAACATGCCCAACCTTTACTCACATTCGAGAAAACACTCCCAACAAGATTGCTTGCTCCAAAATCGAAGAGGCACCGCCCTCCGAATCTCGAGAGCCAGACTCCTAACATGATTACTTTCTCAAAAATCGAAGAGACACTGCTCTCCGAATCTCGAGAGCCAGACCCCCAGCATGATTGCTTTCTCAAAAATCGATGAGGCATCGTTCTCCGAATCAATCGAAGAGGCGCTCGCTTTCTCAAAAGCTGGGCTGCTCAGAGACCACGAGGGCCGATCTCAGAAATCGAAGAGGCCCTACTTTTCTAGCCTTGTCAACACCTGTCACACGCACACTCAGCTTTGCAGAAATTATGGGCATTCTGTCGAAGACTTCTGGTGAAGTAGAAAGCACATGAATCTTACTGTTCAATCACCCACTTCCCACACGCAACAATAGCTCATGGGTACCACAAATAACTTTGCCAAAGTTCTCTGCCAAAGTTGAGCACGTGAAGCTTGCAGCTCCCACTACATCGCTCTGACCAAGAAAGGTAAAAGAATAGCAAAGAAACAGCACTAACAAAAGTTTAGACACATAAATTTTGAAGGTCTAGCTACCATATTATTACCCACAACTGTAAAGGAACAGTACCACTGCTGGATAATTGGAAAGTCCCTGTGTGTCAACCTCTGTGCTTCGTGGCAAGGTAGACTAGCAAACATGCCCAACCTTTACTCACATTCGAGAAAACACTCCCAATAAGATTGCTTGCTCCAAAATCGAAGAGGCACCGTCCTCCGAATCTCGAGAGCCAGACTCCCAACATGACTACTTTCTCAAAATCGAAGAGAGGGTAAAGGAACAGTACCATTGCTGGATAATTGGAAAGTCCCTGTGTGTCAACCTTTGTGCTTCGTGGCAAGGTAGACTAGCAAACATGCCCAACCTTTACTCACATTCGAGACAACACTCCCAACAAGATTGCTTGCTCCAAAATCGAAGAGGCACCACCCTCCGAATCTCGAGAGCCAGACTCCCAACATGATTACTTCCTCAAAAATCGAAGAGACACTGCTCTCCGAATCTCGAGAGTCATACCCCCAGCATGATTGCTTTCTCAAAAATCGAAGAGGCATCGTTCTCCGAATCTCGAGAGCCAGATACCACAGACCACTTTTTCAAAGTGCTCTGACAGAGTTAAAACATGTGAAACTGGCAGCTCCCACTACCGTGCTATGACCAAGCAGGGTAAAGGAATAGCATTACTACTTGTTGTTAGGGAGACTCCTATATATGTCGACCTCCATCCCCAACGGACAGGCAGACCTGCAAAAATGCTCAACCCTTCATCATATCTGAGAGGGCACTCCCAACGAAGCCTTTCGAAATATTCAGCTTTCTTTCCCCCCGATAATACCTCTGCAAACAAGCTATACTAGAGCAAGAATATCTCATATCATCAGGGTTAAAAGCAAGAGTATCCCATATCATGCTTTTTTCCTGTCTTTTCTTTTGGCCTTGTTTTTACCTGCAAGACAAGGAGAAAGAGAGCAATCAGTCAGCACTTGGAATCAAGCTTCCAGCCAGGAACTGACTGCCTGGAACCCCTTACCTGATTACTTACCTGGCATTGCTCTCGAGTACTCATCTTCAACATCTTATGTTTCCAGGGAAGATTCCGCATCTGCTTGAGGAACAGATAGGGCAAGTGCGAAGGATACAAGGAAGCATGTGGAGACAAGCGTAACAGCACACGTGCCGATACATTCATTACTCTGTCAAAAGCAAAAGTATCCCATATCAGCAGGGTGGAACGTACTCTAGATTTGATGGACTTGTTTTGACCCTCAAATTCTTCAGTCGGCCTTATACTCTGGAGGAAACCAGAAAACCCTCCAGCTCAGTTCAAGAATAAGCCTGTGGAAAGTTACTTCTTCAAAAGCAAAAGTATCTCATATCATCTCTTCTCATTTTTCTTCTCTTTATCCTTCATGCTGCTGCAAGATGGGGAGAAGGTGAACAATCAGTCGGAGCTCTGATTGCTTACCTTGTCTGTCACCTCTTTCAGCAGACCCCCTAGCTCGGCGACTTGGGGGACTCCTACTACATGGTTTGTATCGCGCTTGACCAAGCCTGAAACTACAAGTAAGCTTCAAGTGAAATTGATACATTACCTTGTGCATCTCCACCAGTTAAAGATACCACCCCTGGATGGAGGAAGAGTACTTCCAGAGAAGATGCCACATCTACCTATGAGACAGATAAGGCAAGTCAAGACGACACCACACTCCGATACTTAGAAGTTTCGTGATTACGAGATCATTCTCCCACAATATTTCCTAATGTCATTTGTACTAAATCATTCACTTGTACTCACTAAATGAGAGCTTGAACCTATGTACTTGTGTAAACCCTTCACAATTAATGAGAACTCTTCTATTCCGTGGACGTAGCCAATCTGGGTGAACCACGTACATCTTGTGTTTGCTTTCCTATCTCTATCCATTTATATACTTATCCACACTAATGACCGGAGCAATCTAGCGAAGATCACAAAAAGCGATCGTTTTCGCTACCTAGGATCTATCTTGCAAGAGAACGGAGAATTAGATGGAGATCTCAACCATAGAATACGAGCTGGATGGAAAGAGTGCATCCGGCGTGTTGTGTGACCGTCGTAGGCCACTGAAGCTCAAGGGAAAATTTTATAGGACGGCAATAAGGCTAGCGATGTTGTATGGCACAGAATGTTGGGTGGTGAAGCATCAACACGTACACAAAATGGGTGTAGCGGAGATGAGGATGCTTCGTGGGATGTGTGGGCACACGAGAAAGGATAAGATTGGGAATGAGGATATCCGAGGTAAAGTAGGAGTAGCCGAAATTGTAGGAAAGATGAGAGAAAATCGGCTCCGGTGATTTTGAACATGTGCAAAGAAGGCCGACTGACGCTCCGGTTCGAAGATGTGACTACGGGACAGAGGTTCAGGGCCGAAGGGGTAGAGGAAGACCTATGACAACTTTGGAAGAGACTCTAAGAAAAGACTTAGAGTACTTGGATCTAACGGAGGACATGACACAAAACCGAGCGCAATGGCGTTCTAGGATTCATATAGCCGACCCCACTTAGTGGGAAAAGGCTTTGTTGTTGTTGTTGTTGTATTTCTTTTTGTTTGGGTTTTTTGTTGTTTAAAGTAGCTATATGCTTGATGATGATGATATAAAAATGATCAAACTGAGTATTCTAATAAGGAGGGGGAAGTGGGTGGAATCTGGGATAGAGTCAGATTCTTGCTTCTCTCCAGACTTCGCTGTCAAAATATTTCAAGAACATTCCTTTAGTGTGTTTTTACTTGATTGGTGACGGCTTTCTAGGATGCTGTTCTGTCTGTTGGTTTGGGTTTATTCATTGAGTTTTTGTGTTTCTATATTTTAGGTGTTTTATGAACTACTTGTCTGTCCATGCTTCTTGTATTCTTTGTGTGTTTCATTAATAAATCTGGTGTTTTTTTTATGAAAAGTTGTGTACTTGGAAATTTGTTCTGCAATATTTTCCTGGCCACTATCTCATTTTGAGTCCTTTCTAATAGGTTGTAGCAAAAAATGCACGTTTTGAACAAATATGGAGGAGCAGAAGAGGAAACAAAGAAACATCACATGAGAATTTACATGAAATGTGTCATTTCTATGATATTATACGTGTTGATGTTGCAGAAAAACCTAAGGAGTAAGTTATCTTTAGTCATGGAATTCTCTTGCCCTTGTACTTTAGTCTAGTTGAAAATGACACCCCCTATGATTGTAAATTTGTAATACAGTGAGATATCTTTGGAGGACCAGAAGCTTTTGAACAGTTACTTGCCTCTGCTGAGAGAGTTCATCCCAATTGCTGCTTCTGAGATCGAATCAGATTTATACGCTAACAGTTCCAAACAAGGTTGGTTTTACATTTAAATGGATTGCATCGTGTCAGTAGGTGCTGCCACCCATTTAATAGTGACATTAATTGGACCCAAGGTAGGAGAATCGGATACTTCATAGCATTTTGTCCTTGGTCCACTGTCCGCAGTCTGCACTTGTAATTGCTTCTTGTAGAGTTGAATATTGATTTCGGCCTTCATATTAATACTCATTATTTTCTTGTTACGGTTTGATGATTTCTTTTATGTGTTTGTAGATTCGGAAGATGAGTATGTGTATGACTTGTATGCTGTGAAGGAGGAAAGTGATATGGCTATTGAAGAAACTTCAAACCCATTCCCCTTGTAAGTATCATGTGTACCATACTTGTTAAGCTTCCGCCTTAATCTCTTGCTAAACTGATCATAATAACTTCGGTACAGGGTCCAAGTTGATGACGAGGATTTCTATGATGGGCCTGATGAATCTGAATATGAATCTGATGATTCAAATGGTAATCTTAAACAATCTTTCATTTATCCATTTTCTAGAAGTTCTCCTTATTCTTGCTCTAACTGATTGGTGATTTTCAGCTGAAAACAACCCGCTAAATGATTATCCGGATGAGATATCTGAAGAGGAAGAAGAGGAATCAGCGAAGGAAAACTCCGATGATGAATCAGAAGAAAATGAAAGTTCCAGCGACAAATCATCAGAACCTGAGGATTTAGATGAAAATGACTTTTTTGAAGATTATATATACGATGAAAACAACGACGGCCATGACTCTGATTACCATGTTGATCCAAGTGATGAAGGTGAAGACCGGAATACGGTCTTATAGGTAATTTCTCCTGGACAAGTAAACCAATGTCGGAAGTTAATGATGGATTAGTGGTTAGATGTGTGAATATGAAGCCCTTTTTGTACAGCCTTGTAGCGATGGATCTATTAGTATGGCCATTGAAATCTTTCTTCTGTTATGCTATTGCAAGTCCATCGTTTCATTGTTTTGTCCAGTGAGTGGAAGTGAGATTTATGGACCAAATTATGGACGAGAGATTTTACAGTGTTACTATGTACTCGAGTTATGCATCTGTGAACACGTGGGTTGAAAATCTAAAAATGCTTTGGTTAAGATGAAATGAAGTTTAATTTTATCAAGAAATTTGCATGATTACTTAGTCGCGATTGAAGATAAAATGAAGGAATCGGGTAAGATGCGACTACAAAACGGAAGCTCTTGGCAAAAGAAGTAGAGGAAGACTCAGGTAGACTTTGAAAGCGACTATAAGAAAGAATATGAAGTACTTAGAACTAACGGAATATTTAGGACAAAATCTAACACTATGACGTTTTAGGATTTATCAGCTGTTGACACATGATGACTTGAGGCTTGGTTGTTGTATATTTTTTACATGCATCAAGTCCACCATTGTAAATATCATTTGATTAATTGAAACTTACCTACGACGGGATGTGAAAAAAACCTAACCACCCTCCTAGAAAAACTATCTAGCACGGGATGTTAGGGTGATAAGAGTGGAGTCCTGTTACGTGGAGAAATTCTCAAGTACAACTATTGCACCCGTCACTCATCCACCCATAAAACAAACCAACAGGGTTGTCTTCGGATCTTTGGCGAGGATCATGGGGATTTATGAATCGTGTTTGTTCATTGTATATCGTGTGATCAGTTTTTGTCAAGTACTGATTATTTTTAATATTAAATAAAAATATTTAAAATAATTTATAACCGCACGATATACGATTACATGATTGACGGATCCTCGAAATCGAGAATCCGGATTAAAAAACAAACAGAAAAGTCTTTATCTTCAACGGATACTTACGCGAGGGGCCGTACTCAAGAATTTTTCCGTTTCGGAAGTCGTTCCTAAATCCTGTTCATCACCAGCTTTCTGCTTTTGGTCTTTAAAAAAGTTGAAAAAGCCGGCTGAAGAACCAGTTTCTCTTCACACCAAATAAATCAACCCAACCCAGTTTCCAGAATTCCCAAAACTCAATTGAATTCAAATGAATCCCTTGCTTCTGTAAAATGGCTGACATCGTTCCAGCTTCAGCCCCTGTTCATCCCACGAGCTCACAAATCCCGGTCGATCTCTTTGTCTCCAAGAAACATCCCGGCCTTCCACGTGGCGAATTGGGTTTCCTCGATTCCTCCGGCGACACCGTTTACAAAGTTACCCATCAATCTCCCAAGACTTCTTCTCACAAGCGCGTGCTGCTTGACGCCGCAGGAAATCCTCTGTTTTCTTTGCGCCGTAAAGATGTATGTCACCTCTCTGGCCCCTGTTTGTTTCCCTAGAAAATAATTTTTCTGGAAAAACTTCTTTTTGATTTTTTCTTTTGGGTTCTGATTCGTTTTCTGGGATTTGTAGCATGGAAGCTGGGAAGGATACAAAGGGGGAGATAGTGAGGAGAAAGACTTGAAATTTAGAGTGAAGAGAACGAAAAATAAGCTTACCAGAACTGAGTTGGAAGTGTTTCTTGTTGGTGAGAACTCAGCAGATTCAGCCTGTGATTTCAAAGTGAAGGGCTTTCCTTTCCAGAAATCTTGCACCATCTACAGAGGCAATGAGATAGTTGCTCAGGTATGATTTGCTTTTATGTTGTGTGGATTTTGAATTCATTGCTAGTGTTGAAATTTGTGTGTTTAGAATGGCCAAAAGTGCTTATGGGTAACCAAAATTGCTTCCTGTAAAAGCGCTTTCGAGCGAAATGGTTTCCTGTGAAGCATTTTCAAAAGGGCCATAGCAAACCAGGGATTGTTTTATTTGACAAAGTTCAGTTTAGTTAAGCAGTTGTATGAGTTGCTTGCATATGATTATTGGGTGGAGGGAATTTGATTGCAAAACTTGGTAAACCTTCTACTTCTGTGATTCTAAGTCCTAACCAAAAATAGGTTTTTGAAGACTGTTGCCTTAAAGTTTATTGAGAAATATACACAAATGGAACTAGTTACAAACTTTTAAGCGAAAATGGAACCCTGGAGGGGGCACTCAACTGCGGTTATATACAGTTTATTGGCTTATTGTGGAATGAAATTTCAATCTCAGGATGGTTATATACAAGCCTTTCACATGTACTTTACCTCCAGTTCTATCTGCGTGTTATTGGAATTTGTAACCGGTTCCATTTGTATGTTTCTAAATTTTAGTAGCACAGCTATTGGCTGTATAGAAAGAGTGTTGTTGTCTATATATCGGTGTGGTAGTGTTGTCATATAGAAATGGGGAAGTTGAGTAATGGGATCATTGCTACGGTTTAGTACTTGGGAAGTTGATTTATCAATGCAGTCTATCCTCGGATCTGCATCTTTCTTTTGAATTTAAATCCTTTTGCATAGCATGGTTATATGAACAAGTTCTGAGATCTCAGCAACAAATGTGTGGTTCTGTGTATGAAGATTTTAGCAACGTCTTTTGTTACTTGACCATCATACAAGAGCGTTGTTGTAAGTTGTTCATAAAGGTCGTGTGTAATTATCTGATTCGCAAATAGCATTTACAACGATTTTATCGTTTTTGAACTTTGCAATTTTGCGACCTAGTAGTGCAATAATTGAATCTTAGAAGTTTGTTTAAGGTGCTGTTTCTTGGTTATGAGATATAGTCTGAATTCTTTCGCGCTGTCTTGTTGCAGACGAGTCTTATGTACAAATTGCACCAGCTTATGCCAAAGAGAGGAAAATTTCGACTAACTATATTTCCTGGACCCGTGGATCATGCTTTGATAGCGGCCTTGATTGTAATATTTCTCGATTGATCACAGATTATAGAAGAACTGGCATCTAACATTTTCAAAATTATCAACGCAAGAGTGCTACAACACAACCTATCAGGGGCAGAACCAACGAGATGCGAAGACATGAAGTAGTTAAAGCCCCCGATACTTATAAACAGACTGGTTGGTCGGTAGGTTATGAGCTCTGCAACCATTTTTCCCATTCACGAGTTGGATTATATTTCTTTGTCAGCTGTTAGGCGCAATATGGTGTACTTCAGCATCACTTGGTAAAGATCAATGATCAAGTAAGTAGTTTAGGTTTTCGCTTTTCATTCAAAGAAATTGTGGTCTTCGTTTGCGAAGGGTTGAAACTGGCTCGGATTTTCCAGTTACTTGTCTGGGTTATGAACTTACATGTTTCAAGTTGAGCAGCGTAGCAGCTACAACCACAAGCGAATTTGAACCACATTATTGCTAGTCTATTGTGAGGCTAAACCCAACTCCTCTTTGTTAGTGTAGATAATATCGTTTGTTCAAAGAAAGATAAAATTACGAATTGTGACCCGAATCTTGCTTCACCTAAGATGTAAGAGCAGTGTTTAAAGGTTGGTATGTTCAAAGTAATTAATGAGTTACTTTGGATGCTGGCCCTAACTATTTCCAAACTCGCAATTTTCCCAGTTGAAATTGCCAATATTGCTCAAAAGAGGTACTTTTATGTCCAGTGGGAGCAAACACACTCGTCCTCTGATTGTGAACCGATCAATTTATTAAGACGAGTAGGAATGTCTTATGTCTACACACCGAGAAACGTTACTAGTTTCTCAAATACATATGAAATTGTGAACTGATCTACATATGATACAACGTCTTCAGACACTTCTCCGGTCGCGCGAGAAGTTCAATGATCACGAGTGCAAACCTCGATCGAAAACACATTATGATTGAATAAGATCAAAGTCAAAGGGGCCGTGAGGCGAAAAAAGCAGCTCTGCCAGTTTGTGTCTTCTGTTACTACTGTGATACAAAAATCATATTCGCTTGTCACCTTTCCGAAAGGAACAACCATTTCCCTGCTTCAAAGGAACTAACTATCTGCCCGCATCAAAGGAAGTAGCCATCTCATTTCTGCTCCATTTCCGTTCGACAAGTAGTATACTTTCTTCCAGTTTTCCTCTGTGAATGCTTCACGGCGAATAAGCCGCTGTCTGCCATAGAAAACAGCAGGGAAGGCTGAGAATGTGAAAAGTTTGCAGGCCAAAGACATCACAAAAGCTTTAGACATGAAGGATGCCCCTGACGAGTTTAAGCATCTAAAAAACACTGACCCAAAGACTCTAATGCATTACCATTATGGGGCACCAAACCGTGTCTTACACCATTAAAAAAATTTGTATTTCACTAATTTCGACCGACATTTGCATGACCCGAGGTAAAACAAATTAAACCGGAGTATATAAGCAGTCTAACATACAATCATGCAATAGATATGCGATCAGCAAGAGTATCGCATGGCAAGCATTAACTAGCATACCTAAGGTAGTAATGGCAAACAGCGGCTGCTTCATCTAAAGTGTAGCGGGATAGGTTGACACGAGCATCTACGGGTACATCTGGCAAGTCTTGACGAAGCTTTCCTACTGCCGTTGAATGTGAAAACGCGCCAACCATCATGTCATCATTTCGCATAGATCTAAAAGCCTTCACCTGGAAGAATTTTACCACGTATGTGCACATCAGTTTCCGATATACAACATATTGCAGACAAACCACAACTTACTACCACCTTGTACACCCAAACTTGATTGCATAAGTGAAATAATCAAATAAGAACCACACTGAAGGACAACAAGATTATTTGAAGCGGTAATACAAAACCTAGAAACAAATAGATGAAAGGATATTCTGATGGTCCATACAGATTAAGATTACAATTTACAAGTACACACCAGCACATTATTATTTCAACCAAACATAGGGGACCTACCGTAGCGAGTTCTTTAGCATGTATTGGTCGAGTAGAACGAACAGTTACTGGCTCTTCATACTCACTGAACGTAAACCAGTTATTATACTGCAGACAATGAGCACAAAAATATAGCAAAAGTTTACAACACAGCTCCGGAAACAAAATTCATCCAATAAATTAAATTATCAATTATCTAGTGATTGGTCGCACCTGATCAATTGCAATAAGCACGGGGATATTTTTCACAACAGATAATTCCTTCCTCAAACGAACCACTACTCCAACAGCTGCATGAGTGTGCCTGATTCCTGAATTAACTAGGTCATATAGAGTTGAACCTTCGGGCATTGCCATGGAATCAGTTCCATCTCTCATCCATCCAACACCAGCACCCTCTCCCAAAGGAATAGGATCGAGTATTTGGCACGACAATTGTTTTAAATGGGATTCGTTAAACTTCAGGAAATCCTGGAATAAAATGACACATTAGATGAACATAAAGCCATGGAGATGATCAAAAGCTGAAATTCAAGAACTGCATAATGAACAGAGAACCATCATTTACGTCACATTAATTCAAAATTTCAAACATAAACCATGATAATCATTTCTTTTAGGAATGATCACTGAGACAGATAAGGTTTATGCACTATTTTCAATTGTCAAAGATTAATCCCTTCATAGGTAAACCTACATAGATTACTGATCCTGTTTAAGTTAATAGCATATTATAATAAAGAAAATAAAAAGCTCCACAATCTTACCCTCAGAATATTTTCAGCCTGAACAGGTGTGTCCCAAAGACCTGTTTGTGGGTTTTTATAGAAAAAGCCTCCATGAGTCCATTCCCTGCCTCTCGGGACGTATAAAACCAACCAGCCTTCCTCACGAGCCCATTGAACTAACATTGCAAGAGTAATACTCTTTCCACAGCTTACGGGACCGTCCAAGACAATCTGCTTTTGAGCTTTTGTACCTGAAAAGGCACACATGGATAAGGCCATCTTACATGTGACCCATCGTTTGACATGTACACGAAACTAAACATGCATTACAGCATCGATTATCTACAAAGGGATATATAAGAATCTATAAAAAGCATAACGAGGCCTCATCAGATTAAGAAATCAAAAGAATTTATACAATTTTTTAGCTTCCTAGTCTTCAACTCCATTGATTAACAATTTTCTAGCATAATGACCCCTCGGAAATCTATGGTTATCGAAACCGGAACTTTAAAGTCGAGTTAGATCATACTGTGCTACAACCAACGATGATCATTTTCAACTGTGCCGAATGACAACATTCGTCCCAAACTTTACCAGCTCTAAACAAGCAAAGGATCAATCAAATGAAAACCAATGGAACACAAAGCACACACCTTTGCTGCTAGCCGAGTCCAATGGCGGGTCCACAATCCTTCGAAAATTGTCACGAAGATCGAGAAAGCTCTGGCGGACGAGCACCGCGCTCTGCATTGCATCCTCGAACTCCTTCACCATCCCCAATGGCAACCCCTCGGGCAAAACATTGTTCAATTCCTCCATCCTTCAAATCAAAGAAAACAATCACATCCCAACAAATACATACAAACACAGATACAGAGCTACATCGATTTCGTTACGGATTTCGATCAGGGTTTAGGGTTTTACTTGAGCTTGAAGTAGGAGCAGGTGTCCTTGCGGCTGAGCTGAGAGAGTGTCGGAGTGGAAGTGAATAGAGGACGGCCGTTGGGTCCCACATCAAGCGACGGGTCCCTCTCGTCCGCTTGGAGCTGGCGTGCGCGGGAATTTCGACCGGAGAGAGCCGCGTCGGTCTCCGATACGTCGTCGCCGGCGGTAGCTGAGGGGTCGTTTTTGGATTTGCCCGTCTTCTTCGCCTTCTTGGCTATGGTATCCTTGGACGTCGAGTAGCTCATTGTCGCCGTCAGCCTCCAAGGGTCGGGTCTTGGGCCGCCCGACCCGGCTGCCCGTCGGAGAATGGTCCGAAACATTTCGCTGTTCTCAAAGGTTTTGCGAGGTTTATGGGAGGAGGAGACGGCGGAACTTTGCAGATACTGAGAAATTGGCTCAACCAGGTGGTGGGTAAAATTGTAATTTTATTGATAATTGGGCCTAAATCTGTTTGGTTTCAAAAATGGGCCTGATCGTCGGATTTTGGGCCCAATTGTTTTGGTTCTGCTGGGTTTCATTTGTCCCGAATCTGTGGGTTTGGGAGTATAAACCCACCAAAGCAGAAGTAAAATGCCTAAGCCATGGTGGTGAAAGATAATCTTGAACACCAAATGCAGTGGATAGAAGTGAAAGGCTCTAATTAACAAGACAATCCACCATTGCTAACACTTTAGTACGGGAGAAACTTTCTTGCACACAATGCACAGTCCTGACGACATCACTTGTACAATAACGCGTCCCGCATGTTCAAAAAGTGAACTAATGGTTCAACAAACACTTGTTACGTAGTGAATTGGTGACAAGCGAGAATTTCTCCTTTAACAGAGATAACTTTGTTATTGTATGGTGTTCAATATGTGTAAGAGAATGTGTCAACAAGTACGCCAGTTTTTCATTTTTCAATAGCATTATTTCCATGCACGATGAAAATAGACAATAAAAAAAGTAAAGAGATTTCGAGTGATTGATAATTAGGTATAGTAAGATTAATGATAATAGTGGTGTTTGTGGTATGGACAATAATAGAGTTAATGGGATCAGAGTTAGAGATTGTGCAATCCAACTCAGAAATCAAGATGATCAGTGTTAAAAATAATTGAAGTATAAGGGTAATGCTAAATATATTTTAATCTTGGTTCATAGTGTAAAAAAGGAGATTTGTGGAACACGTATACGATCGTTCACATTTTGGGTCACCCTACATGCGTATAACTTTGAGTCTTTGATAAGTTACATTCTGGGTAACCCTACTATAAGGGAATGAAGGATTTGGCTAGATTACATATTTAGGTTAGTTACTTTAGGTATCAAACTCAATGCAAATATGTTACGTTATCGACATTTATGTGAGTTGAATATGAGACATCTCACAAGAAGAATACCACAAGATGGTAGTACTAGTTGATCACTGTAATCCTAATAAAAAAATATTTTGTGCTCAATTGTTTTTTATTATCTTTAATCCTAATTATTTATAGGGGTACATTTCAGGTAAAAATTATTTTTGATTATAGAATTAAGTTAATTGACTTTTTTCAGTTTAGGGATAGATAAATGAAGAGTTAAATTTTGATAAGTAATTCTTTTATCTTAATTGAAGAGAAATATTTTACTGGCCTATTCTTGAGAATAAAGTGACTATTGACCTATGATCAAATATATATATATTTTTTTTCTAAACCAAGTTTCCTATTATTTTATATTTTAAATCAAATGGTTTGTGAACTAAAACATAATTTGGATTCATAACATGCCCTCTTTAGCATTCATGGATAATAATATTTGAATTTGTAATCACAAAAAAAAAGCAAAAAAAAAAAAAAGAAAATAGTCTTTGAATTTTTGCTTAATTGGTCCCTCAATTTGTTATAGTGTGGATAAATGGTCCCTCTGAGTAATACCGTTAGAACTTCCATCTAAACTAAAAGGTTTAATGGGGAAAAGAAAGTTTGGATGTTCTAATGGAGTTTCCCAAAGAGCCATTGTTTCACATTGTGACACTTTTAGAGATCAATATTCACGAATTTTTAGTTCAAAAAATAAAGCTCCAACTCAACTAAAGTTGAAGGGCCCATACTCCAATTTCTCTAATGCATATAATTACAACTAAAACAAGCAAAAAAAATATAAAATGGAGAATATATATGTTGAGAGCGTCAATCTCACGTTAGGAAAATGATTAACATTTTATGTGCTTATAAATAATTGGACTACTCCCATATTGCCAATTGATTTTATGGTGAAACCTCAAATTTTTTTTTCTTCAGAATAAATAACTATTCTAACAAGAGAACAAAGCATGCAATCCATTTGTTAGAGAAATTTTTCTGTGTGTTTGTTTCATTTCATCGAAAACTATAAACTCTAAATTCGCCAACAGATTTTCAATATTGTATATGTACCCTAAGACCATGAGTTCAGACACGTGGTTTTCCAGTGTGTAATGAGATTCAAAAACGGAATGCCAGGTGGCTGAAAATGATCCGAATATGGGTGATACACTAAGTGTTTTTATATAAGTGGTGGAAAATTTCATTTTTTTAAGTTATTAACGTTTTAACACACATATTCCATAATTTATATAGTGACACGTTATGTACTATTCCGTATTCCCATCACTGATAAATCTCCGCTAGATTTGGCGCTTTAATTTGGTATCGCACAAAATGACAGCGATTCAGTGAGGTATTCGATTGCATGCGATCGAATTAATATTTAGTTGATCACGTATATAAACCACTTCTCGATTGCATGCGATCGAATTAATATTTAGTTGATCACGTATATAAACCACTAATGACCACAGGCTTAATTAGGTAAATCCACTAAATCAACTTTTTATTATTTTATAGGTACTACAAGAGAGATCATCTATTTAAATTATATTTTGTAAATCATATAATGTAGTTGTTCATGATTAAATTATTACTTAATGTTGATAACTAATTATTGATAATATCAAAAAGTTGAGTAATCTAGTGTTTACCTTAGAAATTTTATTATTTGAATTAAGGGAATTTTATTATTTAAACTAAAAGAATTGTTATTGATACTCCAGTATCTCATTTTGCACTTCAAGGAAACGGATTGAAGCGATTAAGGCTTTTTAGCTAAAATGATTTTTGAGATTAGCATAATTCTTCACTTTGGTTCTTGAAAATGAAAATCGCTAGAGCTGGTCCATTTGTTCACCGTAAATCATTTTGGTCATTACGTAAAAATCTATCAATATCCTCATTAAATTATTATGTGAACGACCGCGTGGCGAACTTAAAAGTATTTTTGTCAAACCAACTATTTTGACTAAAAACCCAACAATTATTGTTCTAGTTTGTCTTTGTAAAGGGTAATGCTAGAAAAACTACATTTGTAAACAAAATCTTCTAAACTAAATTACATGGAAATTGATGATTCGACTTTTACTTAAGTGTTAGTTAACGTGCTTATTTTTATTGGTGACACATCATTTAGTTTGCAATTTTAATTTACAAATTTAGCCTACCTAGCATTACTCCTTTGTAAAAAGAGTAATGCTATAGAGACTAAATTTGTAGATTAATTTTGTAAATTAAATTAACATAGAAGTTGATGATTGAATTATTATTCAAACGTTGATTAACGTGCTTATTTTTTTATTGGTGACATATAATTTAGTTTGCAAATTTAATTTACCTAGCATTACTCTTGTTAAAAATTGGAAGGTGACATGTGAGGAAGTTCTTACAATATTAATCATGACCCTTGGCCTTTGGACCCAATGAAATTCCAATTAAGAAGACTAGTGAAAAAATAAAAAAACTAAGCATTGTGATCCAATGGTTTGAGTTTGTTCGTCTCGTTTAGCAAATGCATGCACGGATATGTTCACTAGACTTGAATAAATGATACATCAATTATTGAAATAAAACTAACTTAG